>NW_017307303.1:609104-626044 GCF_000935625.1 Nanorana parkeri
TTTGGAATTTAAAACCCCCCCCCCCCCCAAACACTGAAAAAATATCTTGTGCTAGCAGCTCTGCATGTTGATTTCTCACATTTCTTAGTCATTTGTTAAATAAAATATTTTTTTATGTTACTTACATTTAATGAAATCTGATTTCCTGGTATATTGAGGCACTAGTGACATAGCCAGACCTCAGAGCTCTCCCCCGGGAAGGCACGTTACCAGTGCCTTCCAGGGCAATCTCATCTATAAACTGTGAGACCTTGCGAGGAGAAAAGGCATTTTTTTCCCTCAGCCTTAACATATGCCCCTATTATTGTTTATACTTAGCCATGGCTAGAGCAACGTGAGTGTCTGGTAGTGTAATACTGCTATATTGCTGTAGGTCATGGCAACATATATACAACACATAGAGATCTCTGCGACTAAGCCTATGATTGGGTAAAACACGCCAGGGGGTGGACATTGGGCTGGACACGAGCTTCATTAAACTGTTCCAGCAGAATCCAGTGTATGGCCAGCTTTTCTTCTGTTTATATGGGCTAATATTGAACCAATAACGTTCTCCCAGCAGCAAGCACCCGGCTCATTCCTTCCCTAAGCATTAGAGGAGCATGCTTCTTTTATGTGTTCTCAGCACCAGATCTGCGTTAGAATTAATGCTGACATAATCAGTGGGTCGGCAGCATAAGCATGGAAGAAGCCAGCCACCGACGTTGTGTAGAGGTCAATGCAAAATGGCAGTGGTATGGTAGACATGGACGTCAGAGGACTGCAGTTTTATGGCCTTTCTTTGAAAGAGACCTTCAATTATCAGATTTGCAAAAGTTGTTCTGGAAGCCTTCAACAATGATACACCACAGACATGCAGCTTATTTAGAAAGCTATGAATGCAAGTTAAAATGTACATTTAACTGAATCATCATATTTCAGGATTATGAAAAGGTATACAAGTACCTCCTCAGGATTATAAAAGACGGAATTATTTTCACAGGGTTCTAGTGGGGCACTTTTTGTACAGCTGGTCTTAGGAAATTTTACTGTTAAAAAATATCTTTAACTAAGAGCTGAAAGGAAAAGGAACACAGTTTCATTAGACGGGTTCAAATTATAATCACCACAAATAGAATACATCTGTTCCTTATAGTGAGAAAAAGGCAGAGAATGTGGTCTCTGCAGAGCTACATGAGATACAACAATGTCAGTAAAGCTAATCTTTGCTTAGCTATTACCCTGTTAGGAAATGACTTATTGCAAGGCAAATTAGTTCACTTCAAGCCTCATTTGACTCAGTAGTCTCAAATGCTTATAGGTGTATTTAGTGGCTTTCATCCTACAATGTTAACAACTGACTTGTAGTATCGTTATAATACTTCTGGGATGTTTATAACGACATAAAAAAACATAATCAGAAGCAATAGTTGCACGGCTATGCTTTGAATGGATAAATCCTTGCATGGAAACTCCAGGTAAAATACTCTGTTTATATACTGTATAAGCACAATGGCTTAGTGGTTAGAACTTCTGCCTTGCAGCACTGTAGGTTTCCAGTTCATATCCTGGTCAGGACACTATCTGCATGGAGTTTGCATGTTCTCCCGGTGCTTTTGTGGGTTTCCTCCTAAAGACATGCTGGAAGGTTATTTGGCTCCTGTCTAAATCGGCCCTAGTATGTATGTGAGATAGAGACCTTGGATTGTAAGCTCCTTGAGAGCAGAGACTGACGTGCTGTGCTATTGATACTGTAATGAATAAAATATACTGAATATTGTGACCAAAATAATAGCTGAACTAAATTCTCACTGAGTGAGAATTAGGACAGGTTAGTTTGCTCACTTTCCTAAGCAGGGGGCATAAAGTTGACCTCCCCAAGCATCTTATGCCAAAGGAGATTATTGGGTGAGAATCCTCTGTGAGTAAATTAACCTAAAAAAGAAAGTAGCATTACTACGAGCATGGGTTTTCTCTCTGCGGAATCCCTACGGGACACTCCTGGGTTGAATAACTAAAAATAGGATTTTCACTTTGCAAGGGAATTTTCCCATAGCCTATTGAATGTCAGTTTGCAAATTTTCACCCAGCACAGCAAGCAGTGAACTGCACTGTAGCAGAGGAGACTTTCCTGTTATTATTATTATTACATAGTATTTATATAGCGCCAACAGTTTGCGCAGCGCTTTACAATATAAGGAAGACATTACAATCACAATACAATTCAAGACAAGATGGTAAGTAGGGCACTGCCCCTGGGACTTGCAATCTAAAAGAGAGGGAGAAGTGATACATGAGGAGGTAGCTGTGTGGGGAAGAATTGTTTGAGAACTTGATGGTTCAGTGGTTAGGTTGAGGTGGGATAGGCTGTTACATGTATTCCACCTAGTGATAATATTTTGAATTATGCTTGACCACTCTGATGATTTGCACACCCTGGTCTCTTGCAACACTTCCATAAGGGTGACACCCGGTATTCAATGACACAGATCCACAGTTTTCTGTTTCACCACCCAGCCTCTAAAGGCATGTGTAGGTTTACACTTGGGCTGCTTTGTCTCCCTTTATTTGACAGGAAATTGGAATGTCTAGATGCAGGTAAAGACATATGGGTACGAGTGCAAGTTTTGGACCGAGTGTCTTCCTTTGACACCCCTCTGACACTTTACTGCCCCCCCCCCCGGCCCCACCGCAATAGTGAAGTAGTAATAGTGGAATTGTGCAGAGGTACTCAATCACAGCTGACAACCACCAAATTCACCTGCAGTGAAGCTGCTTCATTTGTCACCTGTCCTTTATATATCACAAGACTAAGTACAATACATGCCAAAAAGGTGTTTCATTTTACTCTCTAACCTGAACTAGATGACAACTACAGCCCAACGGTTTGCTTTGGGAAACAACTTAAAGTGACACTAAATCTTAAAAATGCATTCAAGTACCCTAACTATTAGCACAATTGTAGCTTATTTGTGTATCACTCGGCTGTAGATCCTCAAATCATCTCTCAAATCATGCTGACACAGTCCTTCTGGAGGGTGGCTACTTTTGTTCCCCGTGTGTGTTATAAAGTAGCCGCTGCTGCAAGCTCACTCCCGTGATGGACTACAAGCTCACGTTTAGTTTACTAATTTGTATTGAGATTGTAGTCCAACATGGGAGTGAGCTTGGAGCGGTGGCTACTTTACAACATACACCCTCCAGAAGGAAGGACAGTGTCAGCAACAATTTAGAGATGATTTGAGTGATGCGAAAATGATCTACATTTTTGTTAGTAGTTAAGGTTCTTGAATGCATTTTTAAGATTTAACTCCTGAGTTTAGTGTCACTTAATTTTTTTTTCAGCTTTAGAAATTAGCCCAATTATATGTGATGCCTAATACCCTCCCACATGAAACACGTAGCTACTGACAGGCGTCTGGAGCTGTTCTAGGCTGGATACTGCAACAGAAAATTATGTTTTCTTTTAAAGTTTTCAATCCATTATGCACTGGTAAATGATTTGACTGTGAAAAGTGGCATGCTTGGTGTCCGATGAATCAGTAAGAGCTTGCATAGATGTGAAAAAGCAACACGCTTTCAAGAACATTCAGCTTGCATTTGAGAATGCTTTGAGACACTTCTGGGTTCCTTCACATGATCTTCAAGTTGCTTTTTCATTACAATTACTTGTATGGGGGAAAGCATTCCTGTCACCAACAGAAACCTGTGTGCATAAGTTATAGGAAAAGGAACCCTTCAAATAATTTGGTGAGGGTATACTTCAGTGACTGAAAAATGACAGCTTCAACACCTGCATCATGTGTCAGCTCCGACTTGTAGGGCAGCAGGAAAGGGTAATATGAATCAGATATATACTGTTAGTAAGGCAATGAGAACTCCCAAATGTACACCTTTTCATTATACTGAAGATTCAGTTTCCATGTGGGCTGATGTTATCTCAGGATAATTATAATGCATAAAAAGTCAATAACTTTCTGGAAAGTAGGGATGCACCGATACCACTTTTTTAAGACCGAGTATGAGTATCGATACTTTTGTTGATGTACTCGCAGATACCAATTACCGATACTTTTTCTTAAAGGGACAGGTCACATTTTTTCTAAAGCAATACAAACTAATGCTTTAAGGTCACTTTCTTAATATTATGATTCATGAGATGACGAGGGAGCATGACGCCGGCTTCCCGGCCAATCAGAATGTCGGGCGCTGCGTCATTACACGGCGCCCGGCTTCCAGATTTGCTAGCTTCCTGACCAATCGGGAAGCCGGGCAGCGCGTCATTGCACGCTACCCAGCTTCCTGATTGGCCGGGAAGTCGGCTCCATGCTCTCTCATCACAAGTGACTGGCCAATCAGGTTTCCTGGCCAATCAGGAAACCGGGCAGCGTGTAATGATGTGCTGCCCGGCTTCCTGATACAGGAAGTACTCGTGCTAGGTATCGGAGCATTTGGGCGAGTAGGAGTACTCACCCAAATACTCGGTATCGGCACCGATACCGATACTAGTATCAGTATCGGTGCATCCCTACTAGAAAGCTTCTAAAAAAAAGAGCATAAATCACTCTTAATAAGTCATGCCTTTTAATGCTTACTTGCCATCTGATTAACACACAGCCTACTTTGTTAATTGAAATTAGAGTTTTTATTCATCTGCAAAGCAATCACAAGGCAACTAAATTAAATGCCTTTTCTCAACTCTGGTGCACTTTATCAATATTTAGCAATGTGCTGGTAAATCTACACAAGCTAACTATGCAATGCACAATGACAGAGACATTGCATTAAAGCCAATATAAAAGACTCCCTCCAAATGAGAGCCATTAGTGCAGTTTAATTAGGTGCAGCGTATAATCGTCTTTCTGCTAATAGGTTCAAACGCCAAGCGATATAACCGTTATTTCATACATATGCAAAAGCCCTTCTATATGTTCTGAACTTCAGTCATTTTCACCCCAGGCAAGTGGATGCCATCAATAGCCTGTAAACCAACTAATTACTTATGGGGAAAAAAGAAAACAGCTATTGCGCTTAAGAGCGTACTGTATACCCGCCTGGTGCTTTTGTTTCTATTTTATCATCCTAAGCTGGGCTCAAATGTGACTATAATGACTCAGAAAGTGAGATCTGGCAAAATAGCAAATACTAAACCAGCAGGTTCTCCATAACACAAACAAATAATGTTATCTTCCAATACAGGGAGTCCATTTATTTTTTAATAGAGAGGATGGTACAGTCAATCTACTAGTATCTGAGACCTAATGATAAAAGAAGCTCTGGGCTTGGAATAAGAATTCAGAAAACACAGCTGAGTAATAAGGGTTAAAAAGACTGTCTTCAAAGCTATTTTTGAAAATAACACTTTAGGAGCCATTTACAACATTACAATGCTAAAACCTTACAACAAACTGGTGTCCAGGTTTTCTATGATAAAAATGTTTCCATCTCTTTTCTACACCGCAGTAGCTTTTGAAAAACACGTCCATTTTTCTCAGTGTTTTAGTGCATTGGGAGGTTCATAGAAGTCAATAGCAACATAAGATGTGTTTTGACTTGTTGGCAACAGGCATTAAAGTGACAGTAAAATTAGCCAAAATGTTTTTAAGCTATTTCAAATGCTGTTTAAATTACTTACAATGGATGCTGCTCCTTGTTTAAAAGTTTACGTTTCCTGCAGAATCAGCTGATCCCCTGAGCACTGGCCCTAATATCCTGTTTGGGATGGAGCCACCCTTGTGTGTGCTAGTAAGCTAGGCCTCCAGAAACACACAGCCACAGCATGGCATGCCACTCCCCTCCTCCTTCCTCTCTCCTCCCTTCTCCAAGATAGTAGATGGACAGTTGCTGGAGACTGTGCTTGTGATCTTGTACTGGACAGGAAGTTCAGGGAAGCTGAGCTTAAAAAGTTGGAAGTAGCTGTTTGGAAACATGATGACTACAAGTGTTTGAGCAAAAATGTAAAGAAATACTTTGCTGGACAATGTATATTTGTTTGATCTGCATTCGTCATTGAAAAACAGTTTGAGAGTTTAATACTACTTTAGCGAGCCTTGGTCAATGGCTGTTAACTATCCACTCCAAATCCTAAATCCAAATACACATTAGAAACATGTGTTGAACATGTGTCAATAATGCATGTCAACACACCAAGGAAAAGCATGTTGATGTGTGACAACTCACCTACCTAATTCTACAACAAAATGCACCTCTATGCAAATGCATAGATCTGAATGGGCCTGAGATGTGCAGAGATAACGTTTGCATAAAATAAGAAAATAAGAGACAGATGTCAAAGATAAGATACACCTTTATATGCTGCCAATCTAAAATAGTAGAATACCCTTAAATACACCATTCTGGTACTAAAAGGCACAACATTTTCACATTTTATGTGCTAGGTAGAATGACATGTATACTTTTTAAATTGTTCATGTCTGGTCGATTATCAGGTGATCATATTGATGTCTGTACAAACTAAGAAGGTAATTTACTAATGGAGTAGTGCTCACTTCTACATCCATTTATCTTAAAGAGTACTAAACCTGTCTTTTTAATACACGTAGGCTGCAATTTGCCATGTGCAGGTTATCTTAGTGATCCTTTGAGTAAAATACCTTCCGAGTCACTGACCTAGAACAAGTTTGCCACTAGTGATGTCAAAACCTCTAATCAGTCTATTTGTTGTGGATCAGTGAATCTACATGTTCATACTTCAGAACCTCCTTTAATCTCTTTCTGCTCTCTTACATTTTCTCGGGTAGACCAGCTGATGTATTGGCTTCACCGTGAGTGAAGTCACTGACTTAGAGCAAGTGTACAATTTAAAATTTTTACCACACAGTGAATACATCTTTTCTCTAACCTGTCATTTAGTTATAAATGTACTATTAGTAAAATAAAACATAGAGCAAAGCCCTAATAGCAAAAAGCCGTGCCTATCAATATCTTGTACTGGCCTGGCTTCAGTAAAAATGAATTCCAATTGGGTGGTATGATTTCAGCATTTTTCACTTAGTGTACAAAATATCAGTTGCTGCTGTTTTTTTTATCCAAATGTATTAATAAATGCAACATTCTGAGGCCATTTCCATTTGATGGAAAAATTGAGAACTCATTTAGAAAATGTTTTGGATATTTGACCCTTATCCCTGTTTCTTTTTGTTAAAGGGTATCTGTGTGATAGTAAATGACTGTTCCTCTGCATCAGACATTCATTACTCCTAGCCACTACAGTCAAATTTTGTTGATTACTTGATTTCAATCCATTCTGAGTCAAGGACCAAAACAAATAGTCAGATCTGGAGATTGAACTTTACTCTGATTTTACTTGTTCCAGGTCAGTGATTCTAATGAATGAACCGAGGGAAAGCCAGGCAACTAGTAAATCCAGAAGTAAGCTGGAAATTACAACCTCCAAATGTCTCTACATTGTGCACATTTACTATGCAGCCTCTATGAGCATTGATGTTTAAGGACCTTCAATGTGAATTTTATCATTTCTTTGTAGGTTTCTATAAGTAAAAGATGAGATGAATCAACTTTTGGTGCACTATTGTTGACTCTTAGGGTATGCTTATCTAAAGGGCAGCCCCTTGGAGATCTTTGTGGCCTGCCTGGCTCCATACAACCTTGCTTGAACACTTCACCGCTCACACACTGAAAGCCCTGCCCGCAACTATTCAATCTGTTGACCGGTCTTCCATTGAAATCCAGGGAATCCAGCACATGCCTTCATAAGGGTGAGGAGGGCACTAGATTTTCAGGACTGGACAATTGTTAAAGCAAAGCTATATGGCACCTAGCAGGTCACAAAGTGAAGAAAAATGGTCCAGGAGGTCTTCACATATCTTGCCACTATTGATCAACCTCCTGTTGACTTTATGAGAATACATGTATAGTACCCAACTACACAACATTTGCTCCTTGGTTGTCCTTTACGGTCTGATGTATAGGTTTTTATAAAACATGTATTTCAAATGTGTTATATTGATCTAAATCATTAATGTAACCTCTAAAGTATTGTGTATTAATTTTACAAGTTCTGTGGCACTGAAGGCGTGACAGGGTTATGTCCTTTACCTACATACCTTGTGCTAAAATCTTCTGAGAGAGTTGTACGATATTAACGGGTACTGAACATATCTGCCTTTTTTTCTGATACAAGCACAGTTATTTTGGTGGGAATTACTAAATATTGACTAGTAAAAAAAGATATCAAGCTAAACATAATCAATATATTTCAAGAGATTTTCCTCTAATCCCTTCATGTATTGGGTTATAGTCCCAATGGCTTCTGATTTTTATTGCGATGTAAAAGCAATACAAGATGCTGAGAATGTATTTATATTCTGGGAAGGGAAAGATTCATTAAAGTGTGATTGCTGCGATTACACTAAGATTACACCTTATGTGCCATTGACTTGAAAGGCAGTTAAAAGGGCAATTGCAGCATTTACTATTTAATGAATTTTACACACAGATGTTAAAGTGATGTTTAACTATTCCAGGTCTTCTTTTGTAGTGTTTCTCACCTTACTAATTTATGAGATGTTACATGTTGTGGGTCAAGCGATGTTCAGTTAGTAGTACATCTTGTTAGCACCACAGCATCGATCAGCCTTTTGCAAGACATAGAACATATACCTATGATATCACATTGTAGTTGGTAAAGTTCATGAACAAGAATTATATAGTGATATGTTTATTATTATATATAAATTTTATGTATTTATTAAGCTCAGGGCTGAAACATAAAATGTTAAAAACATTTGACATTTGCAGTCAAGAGATGATACAATGGAGTCAGTGCTGCACCACCATCTCTGTGTCATTTTACTCCTTTACTGTAAATAAGCTGCAACTGAACAAACAATTTAAAACATGTACAAAGCCAAATGAGCTAAAGGAGGGACACATCTGCTCATTACAAACTGTACAAGGGGTAGCTTCTGGGCTTCTTAATATGATAGCCCAGTATTAGCTTTGAATACAATGATATGGAGGCACACTTTATTAAATGTGTATTTGTAAAATAAAACAAGTATGTAAGAAAAAATTATAGTGTAAAAAAATTATAACGTTGTAAATATTTCTTTATTACCCAAAGCCATTATAGTTACAATTTAATAATAAAATCTCCGGTCTAAACAAAAATATCACCCTAATTTTATGTGTCCATCCATTTTTTTCCTCTATCTTGCAATGGAGGAAAAAAAACTGAAGTTACCGGACCCATGTTAGTCTATGCGGAGTTGGATGTAAACGGATATGTGTCCAATTACCCCCAATCCGCTATGATCAGATCCGCCAAAACGGAACTTTGCTCCATTTGGCTTTCTGGACCTCACCGGCCTTGGGGGTAATCGGATGTAAATGGACCCACGTCCATTTAGATCTGACTACAATTAGAATAACATGGGGCTGATCAGATCTGCCTAAAAAACTGACAAGCGGACCTGATCAGAATATCCATGTGAAAGGGCTCTTAAAGGAGAACTATGAGATGAGTGATTTCCACTCACCTCATAGTTCTAGCCGACCTGTGACAATGAGACAGTCACAGGTTTGCTCACCTCTCGATCCTGTCACGGCTCTCTGCCGTGACAGGGGGAGGGGCTGGATTCCCCTCTCCTCGCTCCGATCTGCCAGCGCTGACTGGCGGAACGGACGGGGAGGGGGCGGGTACAGCTGGCTCTGCCTGTAGATAGGCAGAGCCAGCTGTCACTCACACAGCTGGGCGGATCCCGTCATCTACGTCGGGATCCGCTCCGGCTGCGTCGTCTCAGTATAGCTACAGCTCGCGGTATACTGAGCTTAGGGTAACGGGAGGACGCTAGTTTGTGTACTCCCGTTACCCTAAGGAGAACTATGGGGAAAAACACTGACCCCATAGTCCTCCTTTAAGCAACCCTTTCCTTTGCTAATGTTTACAAAACATACTGCCAAATGTAAATTACAGCTTTTAAACAACTCTCTACAGTGCAGAATTAGTGAACAAAAACTCTGCTCAACTCTGTCCTGCAAAACCCAGCTAATTCACCTTTGGGTGCAGCCAACATATCATTCACTATCTGTATGTCAAAAACACCACTGCCCTTCCTATGACAGTACTAGATCACTGCTCGTTGCAATGCTCAGTAGGTCAGGTGGAGTGATTAGCGATACAAATGCAGACTTAGCTACTGACTTTTGGCAAAAAGTCAAAACTTGCATATCCGTAACAACACTGTTTAGTCTGCTTAGTGTGCACATTGTGGATAACAAAGGAGTTTTTCTCAAAACAGATGATTAAGCAGATTATGAAGGCACAGCAATAGAAAGGTTCACTTTAAGATGTAAATCTAGCTGATCTACTAAACAAGACAACCAGAATAATTTGCTGTCTGCGTAAACTCTGCTTTAAGAATAATGAGACTGAGTCAGAGGTAACCTTTGTGTCTACCCCCACCGCTAACAGCTTTGAATTATTAGAAAACGTCTACATGTGCATTGTTTTTGGAATCAAGGGTCATTGTTTTTCTTAAACTGCATTTGGGTTATAATTTGTGGAAAGTGTACATGTAAAAGTGCTTAGAGAAGTTTGTCTCTAAGTAGCTCATTGCATATGGGCAGACATGTTAATCAATTTTTCAAAGTCAGTTTAGTCATAATTTCCCCAATTTCTGAGGCTTACTTGTTGAACTTAGCAACACATAAAAAAAACACATAACTTGCAGGTGATTGTCATTGAGATAGAAACCTCGTCCCAGTTACTAAACAAGCAAAGTACAAGTTTATAAAAAGAAATCTTTCATAGTTCAGTTAGGCACAGCCTGTGAATCCCCATTCTGGATTTAGCAGATGTCTGGTGATTAGCAGTCTGCAGAAGTCTAGAGGAGTCTTTTTACTTGCATGTTTGTATCAATGGCGGTACCACAAGACACGTGGGGCTTCTGGTATTTTTTTTTGCTGGCTTGCATACATTTTTTTAGTAGGGTATGGCTGTTAAGTTTGCATTACATACATATAATAATCTTTTTTAACTTTCAAAAGTTAAAGTTGGTGCCCATGTTGGTTTTTTTATGATGTCTATTAAGCATTATATAGCTGGTTTTCTATTTCTACAAGGTCAGTAGCGCTTGAAATTTCTTTATGTGGCATACATCCTTTGTATAGTAATTCTACTCGCCTCATGCATGTCCACTGAGCTTACAGAGAAAGTAAACACAACACTCTCATAGTGCTTTCCATATATAT
The DNA here is from genome assembly GCF_000935625.1 of Nanorana parkeri. Taxonomy (NCBI): domain Eukaryota; kingdom Metazoa; phylum Chordata; class Amphibia; order Anura; family Dicroglossidae; genus Nanorana; species Nanorana parkeri. The sequence goes on from NW_017307303.1 coordinate 620,319, forward strand.
AAAAAACATTCCATTTATTATAAAATAACAATAAAAAAATAAAAACGCCACCCTGATCGGAATCCTTGCAAGAAAGAGGCTTAAGTCCATCTAGGATTAATATCTCATTAAAAGCTATTTGTGCACAGCAGACACATTTTGGCATCCACAAAACAAGAACCACTGTTGAGGCAACTCTTGTTTTTAAAATGAGACATCTTTATTTTCATTAAATTAATGTAGACGTATTCCCCATTTTCCTCAACCTGCAACCTAAATGATTTGTGAACTGTGTGGAGAAATTCTGTTCAAATCTGCTGATATTCAAGCCAACCTACTCTAATGCCAACCCTTATTTTCATATATGAATATTTATTTCCCCAGTATAAAACTAAAGCAACTGTATGACACAAACCAAAGAAATAACTACATGCTAACAACATTGTCATAAGTCTAATTTACAAAATAGAAAGAATGTTTTGAACTACGGTCTGGCGAAGCCTCCTCTGTGAGGAATTCCTGACCATGTTCACATGCCTGCCCCCTCTACATACAATGCAAGACTAATAGCCCTGTATTATACGTGATGAGATAATGCCACCTCTTCATCTCCCCCCAGACTTATCAAGTATTTAACCTTAGCAGTCCAGGGGGCTGCTAGGGTTTTTCTCAATACCAGAGTTGAGATGCCTGTGCTATAGTGGAGTGCTCAGTAAGAAATTAAAGTTCACAGTTAAAATGTCTCCGGTGTATGCTTACCAGAAATCTCATTTCCAAACTCATATCATATATTTCACTCATATTCTGGCTCTTCTCTGAACTGCTGTTCAGTGGTACTTCAACGCATGAATAAAATGTTACCCAACATTTAATTTGTTCCAAGAAGTTCAGTTGCATTACAGACCTAAGGGCTGCTGTATATGAGCTATACTTTGATGCTGACATGAAGGAAGTGTTGCATTACAGACCTAAGGGCTGCTGTATATGAGCTATACTTTGATGCTGACATGAAGGAAGTGTTATGTCTACACTGAAATTCATAGTACTTTCAAACAAAGGCCAATTTTTTTTTTGCTCTACTACCTCTAAGTGGTCATACAAAGGCAATGTTTATGTTATTCATATTATGTTATCGTCCCCTAAATTTGTAAACCACAATGTTTTTCTCAGATATGCTATGTGTATGTTTAGTTTAAAAAAAAAGAATATTAAAACCAAGCCCTATAGTAAACCTTACATGTCATAGTACATTGCAAATAGGACATACAAAATCTATAATCAATATAAAAAGGTAGAATCCCGTATAAGTGCAAATATTGTATTTGATGCTTGTTATTTAAAAGCATTTCCGAGACACCAGAAATCCTGAAGGTACGGTGGGAATAGCCATTCACACTTTACAGAACCTGAGTTGCAACTCCTAGCTTTTTCAGGAGTTTGGTGATCTGCACAATAAGAAAAGGCCATCAGAAACCTCCCTCCTTTTCCAGTTTTTATGCATTGTGGAAAAAGCCTCATGGTATTGCCTTTTTAGCATCACAGATAAAATAAATGCAATCACATTTCTTTTGTGTAGACTGTGTCGTATTTGTTGTGTAACATGCCTTTCCTGCATTTTGTGTAAGTCACTTGAAAAGATTAGTTGGAGTTCTGGCAAGGGCAAGTGTATATGCATGAAACTATGGCAGCAGGACAAATGCCTTAGTGGCATGCACAATAAGAGCATTTGAAAAGTGAGAACAATGTAGTGACAAAAGCTTGAATTAGCGAAATAACTAGGTTAGCTTGGAAACTGGACATGGAAAAGGTATCTCCCATGATTCCATGTTGCAGGTCCCTGACTAATTGCAACACCACACAGTATTTCAATAACATCACTTCAGATGGAGCTTTGGAATGAAGAGGAGACTTTGGATGTATTTTGCACTGGGGTGGACAGAAGCAACAAAATCCCTTGTCCAAATTAAAAGCCTAGTTCTTGCTATGTTTTGACAGAAGGAGGTTCCATTTTTATGACCACTCATAAAGCTGATATGCATGTGTATATAAGCAGAGGAGCCCTTTCTTTGGACGCTGCTATTCTACCCCCCATCTGATGCTAAAGCCCATATGATTTGTATTAGCATAAGAGAGGGTTGTGTGCATATGACCATCTTGCTATAGGGATTTGAATCTCATACCTCATTTGCAGGGACCATACCTCTTTTGGAGACAAAGCCCTCTGTCCCTCCTTGCTCTTCAGTTATCCCTCTTTTTGTTCTGATGTTTAGCCCTCTATAGAATAAGGCACTATTTACCTAGCCAGTATAAAGGAAAATAATTTTAAAAAAGCACATGTGGGTTTAACCAATCATTTTTGCAATTAATTATTCATGTTTTGTGTAATTAGGGACATTACAGGGGGATATCCTTTCCTATACTTTTACTAAAAGTTGTCCCTACTTCTCATCTCAGAAAGTTGGGAGGTATGGATTCCGTATGCCTCAAGTTAGACAAGTACAGCTAAGCTTTTTTTTTTTTTTGTAAATGAAATGCAAGCAATTTTAATTAGAGAAATTATTTTTTTGAGAAAACCTATTATTTAGGAAAAAATCCCTAAATAATGGGTGTGGCAAATTGGCCATTGGCAAATGTGCCTGATCTGCCAGGAAACCTGAGCCCAACAGATCACTTCACTCATGTCCAGTTCCCACGTAACTGGATCCTGCTCTTAAAGAATAGTTGTGCTTTTGAAATACATTAGTCCCTATTCAGTCAAGCAAAACCAAGTAGCACTGCACATATGACCTATAATCACCTTCCTTCGAGAGCTGCCCAGGCCACTGTAAACATTGCTCAGTTTACTTTTAGGTTGTCTGTGACAAGACAAGGAATAGCAATAGAGAAGATAATCTCAAAATTCTTAAAAGTAAAATGATCTTTTAAAAGATAAGTGTACCTCTGAATAAACACCAGGCAACCCTCCAGCTGATGAACTAAAAGTCCCAGCAAAAGACTATGCCTGTCCTAAATGAAACTGGCTGAATACTGTCTAAATGTATAGCAGACTTAGGGAACAATTTTTTAAAATAGTCTACATATTTTTGCACTTTATTGGCAAAAAACATCTATAACAACGGCAATTATGAGATAGGATAATAACCTCAACCCCAGGTCAATACTCTGAAATCGGGTTTAATTCACTGCTTCTTTCCGGGGTTTTCTACAATTTGTCTCAATCTACATTAATAAAACATGTTCAGAGCATGACAGCATGAAAAACTGATTACAAATTAAATGTTATGTACTTAAATGCAGCTGCTGAAATCCAAATGCCATTCCATTTCTTAGTTAAAAGTGTGATAACTTGCCTTACACAACCTTTACACCACGCAGAGACAAAACGTCAATATCCTTCGGGTTTCATCAATAGAGCCAAAGCTCGGAATTATTTTTCTAGACAAAGTGTGAGGAGACTAGCACTGTGGCTTAAATTTAACAATTGTATCTAAAAAAGGAACACCTTGTTAGCAAACAGCCTTTATTTGACCACTTTGATATCAAAATTATAACTGATGTTTAGATAGCAAATGCTAATTATGATCCAATCCTGACAGCACAATTACCAAACTCTGTTAAGAGGTTAAGCAGAAGTAATATTATCTAAACACTTAACAGCTACACACAGATCTTTTATATCATATACTTTATTGTATTAGGCCAATTCACAGTCCATTGTAAGTATATTTGCGTTGAAGGCAGGGATCCCTTTGATCTTAAAGTATATCTAAAGCAAAAACTTTTTTTAGATCTGGATAGATTGGTGAGGGATCGGAACACCTGTCACGTTTTGATTGCTTTCTTTGTCCCAGTTAGAAAGTTTCACTCCCTTTATTTGTCCTGGTGCATACCTCCCAACTTTCTGAGATGAGAAAAAGTAGTATCTTCCAGCACAATATATTTAGGTAGTGGACAAACCCCTGTGCGCCCCAATTATGTGGACCATTAAGAATCTACTTACCAAAAATGATTGGTTAAACCCAAAAAATGTTTCACCATTACTTTTCCTTTATACTGGCTTTTGAAAATATCAAATGAGATAATTAAGAGATAAGATAAAGGTTTTAGTGCAGAATAACACTTCTGGTAGTTAAATATAGTACATTTTCATAGATATCTGTACATCAGACCAAAAAGAGCAACAAATGAGGAGTAAAAAGGGGGACAAAGGGATTTTGTTCCAAATGATGGGCAGTCCTCCCAAATGAGGGACAGTTGGGAGAAATGCTGGTGCCTACTGTCCCCGAGAGTGAAAGTGAGTTAAAATCACAAATTTTGAGTTGCCCCTGAACAGGAACAGAGGATAAATGCTTCAATGGGTACAATTTGGTAACTACTGTCCAAGAGGGGTTTCCCTCCCTTAGATTTCCTCTAACTTCCTGTTGTGGCTATGAGAGGAGAAATTCTACAATCAGTAGGATTTGGTGACAACTGTCCAAGCGGGGATTCCCCTCCCTTTGAAGAGATTTCCTCACTTCTCACTTCCTGTTGTGGCTATGGGACAAGAAATAAATGGACATCTCTCCAATGGACAAGATGGGAAAAAAATGACAGGGGTTATAACTCAACTTTATCCAAAATGGAAAAACTGGCATGAGTTACACTTTTATTTGAGTAGCTTTTGTCTAGGTCTCACTAGTTGCATTAGTTCTGCAATTATTTTTATTTTGTAAAGTTCCTACTTACAGTGAAAAAGAGTTTGCATAGGACACAGTATCTACTATAAACAACCTGTACATAACTGACCACATATTGGATTATTGGAGACGCGGCCTGCTGTCAAACATTGCCTATGTATTTGTATTTTCTAGTAGTAACCAACGACACTACTGTTAAGTGCACCATTGTTGATGTGTATTTATTAGAAGGAAGTGTGCCAACCCTGCTTACCTTCAGACAGTTACTAGGTTTTATAAGAAACCTATAGGATGTAATACTGTCAAAGTCTAATTTAACCATGTTCGAAAATGGTGGGTGCTAACCCATTGCTCGCTCGTTCCTAATCAGAATAAGAAAAACTGGTTTACATATTAATTCAGCCAATAACTATAACAGTTACCATTTTCTAAAGATGTTTCTTTTGAAGATTAAAGATTTACTAAGTCTTCAGTGAGCATCTGGATGGGCACTACTGCCATTTAAGGAACTACTATGGGAGCAAGCACTATATGTGCTCCTTGGTCTACAAGGCTGAATATAGTCCTAGCTGCAGCTCCAACACAGCAGGGAATCAAGAGCCTTAATGCTTTATTTCTGTGTTTGAGAAGAGCTTCTGATGAACATTGCTTGGAACAGGAGTCATACACATATAAGAGTAAATGGCACCCACCCCCCTTAGGGCTAATCAACCAGTTATGTAAACATTAGCCTAGGCATTTGGTCATGTGTTCTTAACTAAAGAAACTATGCCTGTATTTTAATCCTTCAATTTAGATGAGTTTACTTAACCAAATACCAAAGTAACATCTTCTGGATCACATGTATTATAATTTTATTTTATTAAAGAATTAGGGCGAGAATGAGTATTCTTCCGCCTGTATGCATACCTACCATAGCAGCTATAATGTACAGACCCTCTGGCAATCTCCCACCTCAACCTAACCACTCAACCATCACATTCTCAAACAATTATTTCCTACACTGCTACCTCCTCATGTATCACTTGTTCCTCCCTTTTAAATTGTAAGCCCTCAGGGGCAGGGCCCTCC
>NW_017307304.1:0-1232 GCF_000935625.1 Nanorana parkeri
AGACGCGACCGGCCGCCATCATGGCCAGGACACGCCCCCCCCTTGACATTCATTTTTAATGGCACCCCAATACAGTAAGGCAACCCAACTCTGAAAACATGTGTTGCAGTGCACCACAATGGACAGTAATGTCAGTAATGTACTATGCATGTGACACTACTTTCACTAGATACACCAGTAGCAGGAAACCATTTTCCCAAATGAAATTACACCCTCGTTGGCCTGGAACACTGTGGAAGGAGAGCAACATATCACTGGTCTGGATAGCAAGGAACAACACTATACGAAAAGATGTGTTGCCAACGGAAGGACAGCCCATCTGATGTCCCCTAAAGGGATCCATTTACAGTTAGGGTGAGGGTTAATTTGGACATAGACTGAGGCGACCTTATCCTTCAAAAACTGTGTGAAAAGTCAGTTGTAGTCCAGTAAGTATTCTTAAGATACTATTTTGCCCAAGCCCCCTTTTTCATTCATTGCTGTGTTTGTTTCTACGGAATAGGGCCCTAATGACACTATCATTGTAATCGAGCAATGAGGCTAGAAGTACAGAGGGATAGAACACAATTTAGGGGTACTTAAGGAAGTTTTAAGATTTTCATTTGTTTTCTGTGTCAAAAGCCCTACACTGAAAAGTGCTTCAACTTTTTTTCAACTTTTACTTTTAGCTTGTCTTTAATACAGCAGCAGCATCCCAATTTGATTAAAGTGATGTTAAAGTCAAAATGTTTTAAGTTATTTCAAATGCTGATTAACCAGTTGACATCCGCGGTGTTAAACCCCCTTCCCATCCAGGCCATTTTTCAGTATTCAGCGCTGCGGTACTTTAACTGACATTTATTCCGTCATGCAGCGCTGTACTGAAATGAATTTTATACCCTTTTTTGGGGACAGATAGAGCTTTCTTTTGGTGGTATTTATTCACCACTGGGGGTTTTATTTTTTTACTATATTAAGGAAAAATTACCGAAATTTAAAAAAATAAACAGTTTCCCCTATATTAAATGATAAAACATTTATTATTACCCAATTTTTTGGTAAAATAAAGATGGGGTCACGTCGGGTAAAAAGACACTAAACATGTCAAGCCTTAAAATTGCGTGCGCGTGCGAAACCTCAAAAAACGATAATACCCAAAATTGGCCCTGGGCGACGCTTTAAAAGCTGTTACCGCTCATCAGTTTAGTGTTATCAGTGATTGATGGCCCTAAAATGATTGCTCTCACTGCGAC
>NW_017307304.1:1717-14213 GCF_000935625.1 Nanorana parkeri
GAACCGGAAGCGCCGACCGGGCGCGGGGGGGGGTTGCCGCGAACGAGCACATATAGGCGATCGGCGGGCTATGGACCCGCTGATCGCCTATATGTGTGACACCCGGTGACAACCCGCAGATGCAGCAGTGCCGTCCGTCCGTTTTTCTACTACGGGCGGACGGCAAGAGGTTAAATCAATGGCAATGGATGTTGCTTCTTGATGTTTAAAAGTTTTAGTTTCCTGCAGGATCAGCTGGTCCCCTGAACACTGGCCCTGATATTCTGTTTTAAGGTGACTCCTCTCCCTTGCAGGGTCTTATGGATCCACCCTTGTGTGTGCTAATAAGCTGTACGTGTCTCCACAAACACACAGGTACAGCAGGGCATGACACTCCCTGGTTCCTCCTGCCTTCCTTCTTTCTCCAAGCTAGTCGATTGACATCTGCTGTAGACTGTGCTCCCCCTTGCTCTTAAAAGGGAAATGACAATGGTCCGCTACATGTGTTTCTTGTATTTCCCATTTAATTTGCATAAAGCCTTTTAACTCATCTTAAAGTCCAACTGCAGCCAAAATGTTTTTCAGTTTTGAATAGAGCAAGGAAGGGTTAGATGCTGCCTGTATCTACACAAAGAAGATGTATTTTGACTTCCTGTTATGTTTTATATCTGTCACCTGCATGGGAAGTGGGAGAAAATCTCCCTCATGGAGACACAACAATGCAATCCTGAGGTTTAAAAACATCCCCACTTTACCTTAAAGTATTTATTGCTAAGTCCTCATTGGGGTGCATTTCTGTCTGAAACTTGTTTAATAGGTAGGAAGTGGACAGATTTTTTCTCTTATCCTGTTTTGTCAAAAAGTAGGAGAAATCTCCCATATGGGGATAAAGACGGCAGTAAAATGTTGTATTAGATTCTAACCCCTCCACACTTTAAACATTTTTTAGCCTCTGTATACTAGCCCTAAATGTACTTCAGATTAAGTGATGCAAGTATAAGGTAAGTATGTTTGTAACTCTAAAGAAGGATCCTCTGTGGCCCCTAAATTTTGGTTGAATATTTGCAAAGAACACTATTTTGGTTCCACTGCAACTTTAATATAGCATTCAAAAATGTGTATACGAAATAATAAGATGTCAAGAATAAATCAGGGGCAATAAAATAACTAGGTATTAAACAAACTGTACTAAAAGAAAATGTATACAGCATAATCATGCAAATATATAAGAATGTGTCCAGAATAATTAAATCAAATGACATACCAAATACTCATTTGTTGTTTTAATGAAGGCATGAAATCCAGAAAAGCTTTGCCAAATTTGTGTTATCGAGTGTGATCACAAACATTTGGCAGATGCTGACCTTTGTCAGCAAATCTGCATATCTACTGGATTTGTACACTGGAAGAAGGCACTTGAGTAATTTCAGACATAGGATGCCAGCTTTCCTATATGTTTTCATGCTGTCAGATTATACACACACAGAACTTGGCTATGGTTAGACACAGCTGTCACAGCAGGTTGCAAGACCAGCTATGCTATCTTTAGTATCACCCAGATTTACCACTATAGGAAAAAAGTAAACAAAGTAGCTGGAAATTACTGTACAGTTTAAAAATTATTAACATCGAGAAATAGGTTTCAAACTATTCTATATCCTGATTACATGGAGTACAAAAAAAGATCTTCCAAGATAAAAAACAAACCAGTGGTGAAGCTACCATCTTGAACCCAGTCTTTTACCAACAATCAGCCAAGGACAAAATAAAATGTTATTATATTTTAAATATACATGCTAAAGAGGTTAGCTTAAAGTGCAACCATTATGTGCTAATGTACCAAATCTTTATTTCTATTTATAGATTGTACTTATACAGTAAATGTACATGGCAGTGCTAATACTTGCTCATTAGATATACAAGGTCTTGTACATCAAGTCCAGTTGCCCTGATTTTTTTTTTTTTTTTACAGATATACAACCTATAATAACCCACGCTGACTATATTGTATTAGTATATCTTTAAATAACTGTCCAGTCAGATTTCTAATTGGTCGTCCTTGGTTACTGCTTGCTACTGCTTTGTTATTGTATGAAGCCATTATTTCATATAGTCCTTTATTGTGAACATTTTTTTTAAATAAACAGCTTCAAATTATATAGACAAATGATATAACATTTGTTATCCTTTCTTTGTGTAAAGACACCCCTCCAACACACCTCGAAAAGCTGTATAATTTTATTATTGAATCAATAAAGCTGGAAATTTTATGAAAGTTTGCATGGGAAGTGCTGGCATTTTGGATTACTGAATGTGTAACATACAAACATATATTTATTATATTAATTAAAGGGATATTAACGTCATGTAAAGCTTTTTCAAATTCTGATTAAATCACTCACAATGGATGTTGCTACGTTTAAAAGTTTTAGCTTCCTGCAGAATCAGCTGGTCCCCTGAGCACTAGCCCTGATATCCTGTTTTAGGGTGGCTCCTTTCCCTTGCAGGATCCTATGGAGCGACCCTTGTCTGTAATCTGTGTCTGTCTTCCCCTTAGGATTTTGGTGTGGTTTTTGTGAGGGACCATTTGGCTTAGGATGAGGTTAGTATTCAGAATAGGTGGTAACTTTCCTGAGGCGTTTTTAGGTTATCTTATAGAGGTTTATGTTAGGGTGAAGGTTACGTGTATAGGGATCAATAAGTGATAGATACAAGGATTATTTTTTGTGCCAGGAGTCAGGAGACAAATGTTAGTGTTTTGTTTTGGAGCTTAGGTTAGGTGTTAAGGTAGTTTTCAGGCACAGAGGTGGATTTCTGTGTCTAATACCCTCTCACTTAAACCCCATATGTCATAAAAACCTTCATACTGACTCTAACTCTAACAACTAGCAATAGCAAATCATATTCAACTGGACTAGTTTATTAACTCTGAGGATATTTTACTAGCTGTCTGAATTAAGAGGAACATATGCCATTACACCAACATGGGCAACTAATTCCCCTTAGTCCCCTAAATTGTGTCATCACAGAGGATGACTGTCTAACAACATGACTGAAGGTGTAAAAAGTTGTCAAAACACCCAGTTCTTATTAACACAATTTAATCAGCATGGTGCCATAAAGTCTATGGCAGGTGTTACAAGCATTATAAAACAAGTTTAGTACATTTATACTCCTTATAACCCTTTTGATAACCCTCACGCTAACCTTCACTTTAAGCTTAAAGGAGAACTATGAGGTGAGTGCTTTTCACTCACCTCATAGTTCTAGCCGAACTGTGACAATGAGACTGTCACAGGTCGGCTCAGTAGATCGGGAGGTGAGCGAACACATACCGGCGTTCGCTCACCTCTCGATCCTGTCACGGCTCTCTGCGTGACAGCACTGACTGGCGGAACGGACGGGGGAGGGGGCCGGTACAGCTGACTCTGCCTCTAGCTAGGCAGAGCCAGCTGTCAGTCACGCAGCTGGGCGGATCCAGACATAATTGTCGGGATCCGCTTCAGCTGCGATGTCTTAGTATACCGCGAGCAGCAGCTCGCGGTATATTGCGGCGTCTCAGTATACCGCGAGCTATGGCATTGCTGACACTGAATGGATGGAGCCAGGCAGCTGGGAGCGTGCATGCATGACAAAACTCTGTGGCACCTGAGGAGTCTGCGCTGGATCAGAGACCGGCACCAGCGCTGAAAGGACTTTGGAAAATGAGTGGAAGGAAGAAGCTGCTCGGATCAAGAGACATCACATAAGGTAAGTCCTTAAAGCAGTATTGGGAAGGGGGGGGGATTCTAGCTTTAATGTCACTTTACCACAAGTATTTCCTTATGTAAATGTAACCCCTTGTTTGCACACTTCTCCCAGGATCCTCTGTTTCAAGGATCATTCTCAGGATCCCTGAACTGGAATCAATAACATTTTATGTTAATATTAGGGGGTACAATTAGTGTAGGTTATACTTTACTAGTAAAATTTAGGGCATATAAAGTATTCACACTAGTTCTTGTTTGCAAGAGCTTTGCAGCAAAAACTAACAGTTTGCAGAGCACAAATGTTTCAATACCGGAAACTGGACAAATGACTGGGGTCGCTAGCTGACAAACATATTTTTTTCTCATATGAAAACGATTCAATTTGTCGTAAATCACGGCATCACATTTCAGCAATTCTATGGATGGATTGACCCTGTATGTGTAAAAGCATGTTCAAAGACTGTCCTTATCAATCTTCTGCATTCTCTGACATGGAATATAACTTTCCTATTTTAGATAAAATAAAGCAGCTCTGGGAAAATCCTGCATACAACCTATAAATTTCAGGTAAGTCGCAATTTCTAGTGCTAATACTGTCTGCCACCAGCACTTATAAATTGAGCAACTCAATCTTTTTAAGCATTATGGTTTACCTAGTCTTCCTCATGAGACATTCTCTTATTGAGCAATTACTGTAATCCAGCTGTGTGGCTGCTGAACTGTGAGACACAGATTTGAAAGACTTTCAGAGGTATTTAGAAAAGCTGCAACAACATCTTTTGGAGATTGTCAAGTGCTCAAGACATACTAGTCATAAGCAATAATCACATTGGCTCAATGAAATAAATCATAAAGCTATACCTTAGAATTAATGAATTATTTGAGCACAAAGAACTTTGAAAGCCAAGAAACCCTTATTAGCATATAACATAATAACACATGCATTATTTGAATACATCATTTCAATTGCATAGATAAAAAAAAACACTAGGTTTAGTCTGGGCTGTATTTAGTCATAATGCTGTCCTAGGCACAACTGAATGATGACTCATTTTTGTACTTTGCCCCTTTTTTGGTGGTTATTTTAATACAAAGTACTGTTAGATTGTGCTACCATGAGCAAGGAACAAGAGAAGGCAGAGATTTTTTTTATGGTTCCCATACTATATGTATTCTCAACATACTATCCACACCAACAGTTATCTTCTCATATTTAAGCACACATCCAAAAGAAAGAAACACTAAAAGGAAAAAATCATCACAATTTATAAATTATGAAACTTAGTGCTTGCCCCTCTAAACTTGTTTTTCTAGGCTCCAAGTTAAAACAAAGGGTTTTGCTTAAAAACCACACAATATGCCTTAAAATATGACATGTTAAATATAATACTTCATATATCATAAAATGACTGTTCCAAGTTATAATATGGGTAATTTTTGATCTATGTTCACAAAAAAGACTTATTATCAGTGACATTAAAAGCATTTGAAACTTGGATTAGGCACATTGGTACCATATCATGCATTTGCAGCCAGTTTGAGTTCTCCTGTCCTCTTCAAAAGCAGAGTATTTGGATGGGCCAATCTGCCTGGGTTTAATTTTCTGCGGTGGTTCATTGAACCCTGTATGCAATTTGCAAAAAAGCTAACTTAGCATTGGGGGCTAATAGGCAAACTTTTGTCAAGCAAAGGGCATGTGAAGCTGACACCAGATGGGGACATTAAACAAAGCAAAAACACAATTTTAATAATGCAATGCAGTGGAGAGAGGGTCCTTTTAATTCAACTTCAATGGCAACATGGAAAAAAAAGTCCTCTAAATTACATACTTGGGAGATGCCTTTAAGTTGTATGTGGTATTATGGAACAGTACAATTTTAATTGACAGCATCAGTGACACTCTATTCTGGCATCATATATTTTGAAAGTGCGATTGTTTTTTTCCAACTTACATTTAGTTAGGCTTGAATACACAGCAGCACAACAAGATGTAATAGCCCTGAACTGGTCGGTGGAAGTAGCAGCCACAACAAATCTAAAGGTTTAAAGAAGATTTACTCTTAAAAAAATAAGCTAAACCCATCAATTGGTACAAATTGGCCAGTTTAATAGTATAGTTTGGGAGCTTCTTTTTTGTAGTACTATACTGCATTGTCTTAAAGCTTAATAAAATGTCGAAACAAAGTGATCAAAAACACTTCAAGACCACAACCCCACAATCCCTGAGCTCCTTCCTTTTCTGTATCCCCGAAATTATTCCCAAAATATTTAAACATAAATATCAGGTCGGTGAAATTTACTACCTTCAGGACAGCGCCCGAAGGCATGTTTTATCTTCAAAGGAAACATTAGACTGTATTGTGAAGACAACACTGTCTTCATTGTAAGAACATCCAGCAAATATTCCATTCCTGTGGGTGAACCATCAACCTCCAGTGGTGCGCCACATCCTGTATCCTTCCCTGCTGCCAGAAGATTGACCCAGTGTGCTGTAAAGCATATGTAGCGTCCCTTATCATGTTTGCCAGACCACATGTCCATTGCCATGTGTTTCCTGTCCCTGACAATGTGGTCCTGGAACACAGACACATTATATTCCACGATGACTGGGTAACTGCCTCTGTTGTATAGCACAGGCCATGCGAACAAAAGGAGACTAAGTCCATAAGATTAAATGGGGGCAGCTGCAAAGCAGTTTTGCCAAGCTGGTATTAAGACTCTGGGCAGAGGGTTATATGGGGATATGTTTTCTTTTGTTCCAGCAGCTCTAGAAGAGACAGCAGTGTTGGGAAGGATGCTGCTGAAGATGGCAGGGTGGGTATAGGAGTGTTTGGCAGAGGTTCACACATTCTCTTGACCTTCCTCAATGTGGCCCCATGATCCTATTCTCCACATGACATGGTGTATCCCAAGCCCCTAAAACCCCATGTGAGACTTATTTTCCTGTCAATCGAGGCCACAGATGTTGCATCAGATGCAACAGGAAATGGTGTGGAGGAGGAAGAGGAGAAGGAGGAGGAGTATAAGGAGATGCAGAAAGTGAGGAATAAGTAGGAGTTGTGGAGGCATTTTGCTGCTGCCTTGCCTTATTGAGATGCTGTTCCCAGTGAGCTCTGCTTGCATGTGTTTCCTCATTCATGTGGTATCCAAATGGCTGGTACTTTACCACAGTTGATACGCTGCAGATCACAATAGTGCTCTCATCAGCAGACACAAAATCCCATAGGAGGGTGGGAAGGAAAAAATGCAGTTTAGTGTTTAACAAAAGTGTTTAAAGCATCACTAAAGTCATAACAAATGTGTTCATGTTTTCTGTGGTGCAAGGCATTATGAGAAATGACCTAGAAGCACACAAAAAAAACAACAGAAACCACTGCTTTATGTTTATGTGTGCTTTTTTTTATTTTATGTTTGCATTTTTTCCCCCAGTTGGGTTAAAAGATGGGGGGTTGTGGTTTAATGTTTAGTAAAAGTGTCATATTTGCATCAGCATGCCATTTTAACATCTATCATCCTGTATCTTTAAATGTCTATTTAGCCCCCCTCAATGCCTGTGAATAGATACTGAAAACCACATTCACATTTTCTATATGCCTTTGACCACATTTCATTCTGTCTTCCTATAATCTCCCATTGTAGCCACACATGCAGATATACAAATTATTCTTGCACATATTTTTTTTTCTATCAAATGATGCAGCAGCGTGTTGCGAACAAGAGGCAGCTCCAAGAATAGACGATTAGTAACAAGTGAATGCTGTACTTTGAGTACCCCAAACTTAAAAAAGGCCCTATCAACATAAAGTAATAATAATAAAAAAACAAAACAAAATACCACTCCTGAAACAAAAGCCCATAGCTGCAAAACATGTCAGACATACCCATGAAGAGGTGGGGAAAAGTCTCTGACCTCTGGGGACTTCCTGCCATGTAGTAATGTCTTCTTGCAGCACTTTTCCACTGTTGAAAAAAGCAAATGAGAACTGTATTTGCAGGTACTGTATGTGCATGCATGCATATTTTATTTTCTAATATGTAGTAGAGATTACAGACAAAAAAAAACAAGTTGTGACATGTCCAGATGCTGAGCTGAACACAAATACCTAAGTGATGCTCTCCCTCTGACCTGCTGTTTTACAGATTTTACTGCAGCACCTCTAAGATAGTGGCCAAGCCGAAATGAATCAACACCTGCTCCTCCAGACATAAAAAAGCCTATTATTGCAGCCCTAAAGATCCTCCCAATGACTTATCTCATGGCAGCCTTGTACCACCCTCTCCAGTATCCCTACAGTCAGCAAACATTTAGATAGCGCTACTGCGCAGGCCCAGCTACACAGTTTTACACTCTATAACAGATATTTGAGGTTCTACACATACCTCCTCCCTCTCCAGCTATTATGGTCATCCGAACATGCGGTTAGCCACAACAGACCAAGGTTCATCCACACTGCCACCCCCATTACCCCCTGGCGCACTCTGCAGGAAGCCCTGGCGAATCAGATGCAAGTACTATTAGACCTTTCCGTAAATGTGAGCCAAGCTACCGCTACCCCTCTGTACCCAATACCACTGCCTTCATCCCTCCAACATGGAGGTATACATGACACTGCCACCATCAAAGGCCCTCAGAGAGCACCTGGATTACAGGAATCCAGAGTGGCAGGACACAGCTCAGGCCATCATCCTATAGTGGACATGAACCTGTAACAGGTTGGGCAAGCACACCCACAGGTTGCTTCACTGCACATACCACAGAGACATAGGGACCCACATTTTGGAAGGACTACATATGTAAAGCATACAGCTTTATCCAGACCTTTCATGGATCACTTTACAATAACACAGACCATTACAACTCTTTGTGACCTATCTCAAAATTTCAACATCCCCTACTGATGGGGCTTTCCTTTTAGCCTGATGGCAAGATGAAATGGTAAATCGGGAACCCTGTAACGATCAGACCCCACAGGTCTGTAGAGTGGAGGATCACAGCTGCAGAGATAGCAATAGTAATAGTAATGGTAATAATCAATCAGAAATCTTACTTGAACACATGGTCCATAAGGACCTCGGCTGTGGTCTTCGAAGTCGGTAAGCCGGCCAGGGGAACGAAGTGGGCCATTTTTGTGAATAGGTCGACTGCAACGAGGATGGTGTTACAGCCCCGCGAGGACGGTAGCTCGACAATGAAGTCCAGTGAAACTGCTTCCCAGGGTCTTCCGGGTATGGGTAAGCAGGTAAGAAGGCCAAAAGATGCTGGGTGACGGGGAACTTGCCTGGCGTCTTCACACTTGCTAGAACGCCAGACAAGTGTCTCCGTCGGCTTTAACTAGGGAGAGGGGGAGGAGTCTCGTGACGTCACAAAGCTCCGACGGCAATACGAGCCGTGCTGAGAGAAGGATCAGGTGAGTCAGTTACAAACCCTCGACGTCCCAAAAGACCTATACATTGGATGCCTGTAATCAGGAGGCGTGGAAGGGTGTAAGAAATGCCATGCACATGCCCAGAGTGCCGTGCGCCCCATGCACATATCCGGAAGACCCATTGTCAGGGTCATAGGGTAAACATGCACAAGACGTGCGTGCGCATATGCATCAGTGGTCTCATTGAAAAGCGTGTGCAAGTCGCACAGGAAGTGTTATCTTGAAGCCCTATTTAAACAGACCTGTGGCACACCTTCATTGATGATTGATCCTCAGCTATTCCTGTGTTTTTGTTCCTGTGATCCTGTGAAATCCTGTTTATTGACCTGGTATTGACCATTCTTCTGCCTACTGATTGTACCTGCTTGACCATTGGCTTTGACCTCTGCTTGTTCCTGACTCCGCTTCTGGCTCTTGATTCTGTACTGCTGTTCCTGATTGGCTTGACCCGACTTGTGACCCCGACTCAGCTCCTGTCTCCTGCTTCGATACCCCGTCTGCCTCTGGTTTCCTACCATGCAGGCAACAATGCTACCTTGTGTCCTTCTCTCCCTGTCTCCATATCCAGGGAAGTTGGACACGGGAAGCAAGGGACGCCACCTCCTCCATCTGGTCTCACTCCAGGTACTGTGACAAAGAGTCAGTCATGGGGATTTTGCAATGAGCGAGCCCCCCTATAAAAGTCAGAGGTCCCAGCAGCCTTTTTTTTCAGTGCATTGTATATAGGATAGTCAGGGAAAGCTCACAAATAGCAGGGAAAGTTAGGTGTTCATGCTCATTGAATATTGAGCTATCAGCTGTTGCTGATAGCTGAAAAACCATCTCTATTTTTAAATGCAGTCATAGACACACTTTGAGATTTTGTATTACAGTTGTATAGAAGATTAAGGAGAGCTTTGAGAAATGGCTTTTGGGGCTTCTATTCAAATTGGGGCTTGAGTGCAAATAAATTAATACAGGGCACAACAATCTTTTGTGGGCTTTTTTTCTTTGAATAAATGTCATATAAATGTTCATTTCTAAATTTAAAAATGGCTTTTGGGAGTCCTTTTTGAATTGGGACCTAGTACAAAAAATTTAATACTGCAAATATTGGTGCTACATGGCACTGTAATGTTGATTTTAACCTTCCCCACTCTAGTCAAAATAAAGTAACACTAAACTCTGGAGTTAAATAAAAAAAATGGATACAAGTACCTTAACTACAGGTGAAACTCGAATAATTAGAATATCGTGCAAAGTTCATTTATTTCACTAATGCAACGTAAAAGGTGAAACTAATATATGAGATAGACTCATTACATGCAAAGCAAGATAATTCAAGCCGTGATTTTATCATAATTGTGATGATTATGGCTTACAGGTCATGAAAACCCCAAGAACCCCAAATCCACAACCTCAAAAAAGTAGATTATTACATGCAATCAATAAAACAAGGATTGTACATAGAACAATATCGGACCTCTGAAAAGTACAAGCATGCATATGTCCTCAGTACTTGGTTTGGGCCCCTTTTGCAGCAATAACTGCAATTACTTTTGCACGATATTCTAATTATTCGAGTTTCACCTGTATTTACAAAATGTATCTTATTTGTGTATTACGTGGCTGTAGATTCTCAAATCACCTGTGCTGACACTGTCCTTCCTTCTGGAGGGTGGGCACTTTTGTTCCCCATGGTCCCTGTGTCAGAGCACAATGAAAACCAGACAAGCATAAGGTGCTTGTTAAAAATACTTTATTAGGAAAAGTGTCAACAGGGAAAAAGCAAAAATCATAAACAGGAACAAGCCAAGGTCAGGAGCCGGAGTGGGTGGTTGCATAAGCCAGGTCAGGAACATGGAGGTCAGCGTTGTCAGAAACAAGCCAGGAGCAGGAACCAAAGGAGAACGTCATCTATGATCGGGTCATGCACGGAATCAGAATGTACAGAACAATAGGAATGCACTAACAGGTAAAACCACGCAAGGGCAAGGTCAGACTGGATTGAAGCAGTTTAAATAGTTAGTGGGATGACATCATCACTCAGAGACAGGAGTGAAAGACAGGAGTGGCCATAAGAGGAAGCCTGGGAGTAGTGAGCAACGTTACACAGTCTGTTCAGACAAAGGAGGAATCATAGGTGGGTGGAATGGCAGCCAAGTAAGAATGCTGCAAACTAATTAAGTCAGCGGTGGAGCCTGACCTTGTGAGTGTTGTAAAGTAGCCACCGCTCCAAGCTCAGTCCTGGAATCTCACTTTTAGTTTACTAATTTGTATTGAGATTGTAGTCTATCATGAGCTTGGAGTCGTGGCTACTTTACAACACACAGAGGGACACACAGAGGGACAATGGGGAACAAAAGTAGCCACCCTACAGAAGGAAAGATGGTGTCAGCATAAATTTGGAGATGATCTGAGTATCTACAGCTGAGTGATACACAAACAAGGTACATTTCTGTTAAATGAGAATTATGAGGCGAGTGATTTTCACTCAGCCTCATAATCTGAGCCGACCTGTGACAATGAAACTGTCACAGGTCGGCTCAGTAGATCGGGAAGTGAGCGAACACATACTGTCGCTCACTCGCTCACTTCTTGATCTATCCCTGCAGAGAGCCGTGACTGTCACTCATGGCTCCCTGCTGGCATTCCCCCTCTCCTGTCCAATCCTCCAGCGCTGACTGGCAGAACGGACGGGGGAGGGGGCCGGCAAAGCTGGCTCTGCCTTTGGATAGGCAGAGCCAGCTGTCAATCCCGCAGCTGGGTGGATCTCGACAGCAATGTCGGGATCCGTCCTGGCTGCAGCGTCTCAGTATACCGCAAGCTGTAGCTCGCGGTATACTGAGCTTTGGGTCACGGGAGAACGCTAGTTTGTGTTCTCCCGTGACCCTTAGGAGAACTATGGGGAAAAGCCCTGACCCCATAGTTTTCCTTTAATAGTTAAAGGATATTTAAACCCTCAGCAGTTTTTGCATATATCTACTGCTAGCAAGCAGTAGATACAGTATAATAAAAAACGATAAAAAAAGTTATAAAAAAGGTTTAGACTTATATGTGTCTCCGTCACGTGCTCCCATCCAAAGATCTGAAAAAATCTCAGGCGGTCGCAAAGGATAGGATCATGGGGCGGGCGTAGGTGCAGTACAGATCTTCAGCCGGGAGATGAGGAGAGACACAAGGTAAGTCAATGGAGGCAGCGTGCACGAACACAGACTCTGTGGAACAGGAAGTGCCAGGAAAAGAGAGAAGTCAGCGCTGGATCGGAGACCGGCACCAGCGCTGGATGGACTTCTAAAAACTACTGGAAAGAAGATGATCGGATCAAAAGGCATCATTTAAAGTCCTTACACTAGCATTGGG
>NW_017307304.1:17247-22521 GCF_000935625.1 Nanorana parkeri
GGGGGAGGGGTGATATAATTTAATGTTACCTTAAATGCATTTTTAAGACTTAACTCCGGAGTTTAGTGTCACTTTAAAAATGGTTGTTGGGGGTCCTGTCCAAGTTGGGGCCTAGTGCAAATACATTTGTACAAAAACATAGATACTACATTTTTGGGAGGTATTTTTTCTAGGAATAAATTACACTGTAATGTTGATTTCTAAATTTTACAATAGATGTTGGGGGCCTTTTTAAAATAGGGCTCAGTACATGACATTTATGACTAAAAACATAGGCACAACAATATTTTGGGGTTATTTTTTCTTCTGTATTTTATACTGTAATGTTTATTTCTAGATTTTAATATGGATGTTGGGGGTCCTGCTCAAAAGGGATCTCCATCCAAGTGCGTTAGGACTGTGCACATATACTACAATAGTCTGGGTGGCTTTTTCTGCACATAAATGACACTGTGTTGTTGAATTCTATATTTTTAATTTCTGTTGGGGATTCTGTTCAAAATGGGGCCTAGTACAAGTTAATTAATACTGTGTACTTACTAGGCAGGAGGCAGCGTTTATGCACACGCAAGTATTAGGAGTTGAGAAGTTTCTACATCTGCAAATGAAAATATGTGCCAAAACCATATGAATCACTATTGGGTGTCAAGTCTGGACCACTAGTCATAGCTTGCACAATACGCTTTCATCTTTAGTTATCATCACAAGCTGCCTGGGCTCTACCTTTGAAAATGCCAAACAAAAGCCATTTACACTTGAATTTTGATTTCTTACTTAGAAACCTGCCTGGGTTCTCCTTTTGAAATTGCTTTGTAAAAGCGCTCACATGCTGTGGAATGGGTCTGTAAAATATCTCTGTTGTGTTAATTAGACTACATCAGACAGTCTGCTCAGGAGCTACCTACATTATCCCAGAACCATACTGCATCATTTAAACACCACCCAGAATTTTTTTGTAAAAAAGACCATGCACCTAAAATACCACACACCTTTACCAAAGGTTAAAGGTTTTCAGTCACAAATTCCCTCCATTGAGGTGAAGGCCCTCTCAGACATATGAGTACAATCCGGTCAGGAGTACGATGGGTCCCATCTGAATACTGGCCCTCTCGGACATGACATGTGCAACAGGGCAGGCTAGCACCTGAAGCACATATAGGGACACCTCTAGTCAGTGGTCCAGCATGGATAGCCAATAGTTAAAAAAAGTTTTAGTATAAAACTATTATTAGCTTTTATACTATTGTTTTTTCTATATTTCAGTGTTTCATAAATATGGGTCCGGAAGCAAAAAGGGCCATGGACATACTGGAATGGTTCACCAATTGACTTTGTGTCCAAGCACAAAATCAACATATCAGCCACAAGTGATTGCACACTATGACAGTGCAGACACATGAGCGCACGAGAGGCGAAGGGGCAGAGGCAATTAAACTAGACTAGATAATGAAGTGAAGAGACCCAGCACTAGTTGGAAATAATGTCTACTACAGTACTAAAAGAAAGATTTGATTTCTCTTGGCTTGCACCCACAATCTGTTCTATGTGGGGAAGTTCATATTAATGAAATCCTTAAATGTAATAAGCTAAAAAGGCATTTTGTAACAAAACAACCATAGCATCCAAGGAAGTCTTTAATAACAAGCCAGAAAGCTTTAAAAAAACAATATTTCAACTATCGAAGGGTTGAGGCTGACTTGGGGTGAAGGGCAGTATCTGTGGGTAGCTAGTGCAGTTTAGGCATTATTCTGTTGGCAGCTTTGGGTAGCTAGTCATACCACCAGTTTAGGCAATATTCTGCAGTGGTTCCTTGCCCCCATGATGTATTTTGAACACAGAGCTACATTCATTTCTATTAGTGTGTGTTTTTTTATTATTTAGCTGTTGGTATTTGTCTTTGTATGGCTTTTATGACATGTTGATAAAAATTATCTTCTTGGGTCCAGTACAGTAACAATTTTCATACAGGGGTTCTCAGATTAAAATATTTAGAAACTCCTGGTCTATTTCATTCTTTTTATTATTTTTAAAAAAAATCTTGGTAAACAGGGTTTATCATGTCCTTTTATAAATAACCACAGAGGAATTAAAGCTCCAGCATTATTTACATTCATGGAGGCAAGTATGGGAGGCACACACATAGGATCCAAGAGAACAGAGTTTTTCTAAAGACATGGTGACAAGTCTTTTATTGTATGTATCAGAATGGCTTGTCAACAATAAACCAGTCTTAGCCAGGCTGGAATATTTACAATAAAGTGTTACCACAGCTACGCACCAAGCATTTATATCTTTACCCCTTTTGTAGATACATTCAATAAAAATAAAAGTAAGCCTATACAACTGTGGTTTTATTTCAAGTTTAACTCACAGAGTAGAAAGTTTAAAATTTCACACAAAGCTAGTAATGCTAATATTGTTCATTAAATTGATAAAATATCTGGGACTTTTATGACTGCTTGCTAATATTTAGTGCCCTTTACATCCAAGAGTAGATGGTGACAGCTCAGTATAATATAATACATTTAAATCTTTACCAACTGTTGTAAATGTCATACCCATGGCTGCTTGAACGACATCTATGCTGTTCTTGATTATGTTGAGCGGTGTAAAAATTGAAGCAATAAAAGGCAAACTTAAAAGAACAATCTGATTTTGATTTAAAGCAAAAATATCAAACTCACTGGCTGAAATGTAGAAATTGTATAAGCCTACTGAAACATAAGCCTATGCCTATAATTGGACATTTTTATCAAATACGGCTAATGAGCAATATTATTAATCTGTATTGTTAGTGCTATTTGTAAGTTACTGTTTCCATTAGATAAATATATATGAGTATATATTTACATTTAGGACTCCTGCATTAACAGGCTTCTATGCATTAACTCTTTGGTTCTCCAGGAAACAGTCTGACAGGGTTATTCACAAAAGGGTGAAGGGTTTGGAGAAGGCAGTAGAAGTGAACAATCTAGGCCAAAATAGCTGATGTGGAAACTTTCCAGTTCAGCTATGTTGTCCTAGATTGTTCATTACTCCAGCCTTCTCCAAACTCTGCACACGTTTGTAAATAACCCTCTAAGAGCAAGCCAGGTCTGAGGATCGGGTGAGTATAAGTTTTTTTATTTTCTTCCCTAGACCACAACGGGCAGTTAACCCTTGTAGTTCGGGGGTAGCCCCACTTAAAAATTTTTACCCAGAGTTCTGCTTTAAGACATTAAGCTGTTAATTTCAATTCACAGAGTTGCTAGCCCAAGTGAAACTCCCATTTTTCTCATGGCTAATGTCTACTTGGTGTATCAGCAAAGGAACCATTACCTTAGCCGTGGATACGGTTCCTTTGCTATGGTGGTAGACGGTTCCTTTGCTGATACACCAAGACTGGGAGAAGACCGCAACATCTTATCTGTAGAGGCGGATGGAATATTGACCTCCTTCTCCTTCCCGGGAAAAAAAGACGGCTTTTGTTTTTCCAGGTATCTGGTGAGTGCATTCCCTACAGGGAACTTCTCTTCTTCTGATAAACAACTCACCTCGGCACCTCCAACCGAGATACATCCCCCGGGTTCCCCATCAGTTTAAAATATGTCTCTCCAGGATTAGGACAATATCGGACATTTTCATGTTCATCTATATCAATTTTTGTTATTAACTTTATATTATACATCGTTTATATATTATATATAATATATTACACTTTATTTCCCAACACTAACGTTTTGATATTTATGTATTTACCTGGTTGCACTGTGTAAAGGGTTGTGGGTGGATTCACATCCATTATACGTTTATACATTCAGTTTAAGCACACAGTTCACACAGTATACTATCCTCTTCTCTCACTTCTACATAGTGTTTACACATATTGACACACTGTATAAAGAAGACAGCAACACATCCCATACAATTTTATATATATTTTTATTGTTTTATTATACATTTGCGGATTAATTGCTTTTTCCATACATACTGGTTTCTGTTAAAAGACACTGTGAGGCTCATAGCGCTGCACTATTGATTAATTAAGTATGCAAAATACTCCAAGCCTGAAATTCACATTTAAGCATGCCATATAGTCTTTCATTCTCTCTTCTCTGCTGCTTTCAACAAAAAGTGAGCAAAAGAAATTGCCTCTTTATAATTAGCCCAATGTTTTTGTCTTGAAAACCTCAGGCATATGTGTAACATATCATAATGTATATTGACCATATGGGGAAACCCTCTAAGGCAAAACACTTCCGTATTAATTCAAATCTGCATTCTTAATATCATATTGCATATTGTTGACCTGTGTCAGGCACCGGAGACGTACCAACCACCGTCCGTCCTCCAGGATGCACCTCAGTTAAATTACCCTCAACTGCCAGCACAAACCTCCAGTTAGAAATAAAGGGAAACAATAAAAAAGAAGAAAATACATGAAACAAATGTTCACATAGCTGTTGGATTTTTCACATACCTATAATTGTGGCTGATTAGTATATATCTATTACATATACAGTTGTGATATGTGGGCTCTGATGCTTCAATCCATGTGAGTAGAGGCTCTAAAGCAAATACTAGAAATGTGAACTGGGAAAGTTCCTTTAAAAAAAAAAAAATACCTGTGCAGTGAGTCTGCCCTTGCATTGCAAGGGTTAACTGCTCATTTTTTTGTCTAGGAGACCTGAGTAAAGGACTATCACTTACCTGATCCCTGCTCTTGCAGACTCCAAGACTACGATTGCAGGAGTCATGCATTATATGTGAGGAGGCTGTGGGACAGTCCACGAACTGTAGAAATGAGCATCGATCGCTCGCGGACCAGGAGTCAGGTAAGTAAAAGTCCTTTATAAAGGTCCCCTATACAAAAATGAGCAGTTAGTCCTTGTATCTCCCACTGCAAGGGTATTTTGTTACCTGGAGATAAGCTTTAATAGTATATTTTTAGTATTTAAAGCCAAGCTCTAGCCAAAACATTTTATTTCATTTAGTTGACCAGTGTGAAAAGGTTAGAGCTGCTGACTTTTTTTTTTCTTTTTTCTATCATTGCCATCTATGTGCCTATTGGAGAGATTTCCACTCACATCCTGTCAGGACAGGAAACTATTTCAATGGGAGACACAAACAAAAATACTCTCTATGGTGGGCTCTACAGGGTCTCAGGTGGGCTGGTCACACTCCTGCACACCTCTTACCTGTCAGCCCCGATCCGCTGTCAGCCTTCACCACTGCCAGGCCCAGCTTCCTGCTCGGTCACCGGCAAGCCCCGCCACCGCTGCCTCCGGCGGCCAC
>NW_017307304.1:22694-27002 GCF_000935625.1 Nanorana parkeri
CTGCAAGCAGCAGGCTGTCACTGACTCAGCAGCGGCTGTGAGGAGGAACGCGCTGCCGCACAGATCCCTGACAGGTTGACAGCCGCCAGTGACAGCAAGCAGCCTGTGATGCCAAAGTGACCCAGGCGGCCTGAACGACACCTTTGTTCCTCGCCCTGGCCGCCCTGTGCCCCGTGCTCCAAACCGGCTGCCTTGTTCATTATGGCGATAGTTCCGCCACTGCCTCCATACTTATCCTCCAAAAATTGGCTGGGTTCAGGCTTTAAGCAGTCATCATCGTATTTTTTCAAACGTATGTATAGATTTATAATGTATATACTGTGTATTGTAATATATATATATATATATATACATACATATACACAAACACACACACATGAATGCTTATATATGGGTTTTTTTTGAGTAAGCTAAAGAATCATATGCAAAGTTCATCTTCCAGTAATAGAATCAGCCTTCACGATCCTACTTCCGTAAAATCAGACATCATCCTTGCTTTGTGCACTGCCTTTTAATTAAGCCTGCCTGCGTAACATTGGCACGCTGTATTAAACACATATATAAGCCATTTAGGCTTGTTGAGTAAAATTCTGCAGGTATTATTCTTTCATGCCACAAGATGGCAATCTGAAAGTGCAAATATTTTTCAAGCAGCAATGTGAACCTTGCCGTTAGAAGAATCAATTAGAATGACCCCACCTATTTACTGTAAATATGCATCCGTGTACAGGAAAGATAAGATCATCCTAAATGGACTGGATTGTGAATATAATAATAATAATTATTCAAAACATATATAGTGACACCTCTGTGCTTGTTATTTGTTACATGATTTTCAAGACTGTTATTATATCATTTGATTACAATAGTTGTACATTGTAGCTCTAAAGCAATTATAATTAAAACTGTTATAAAATATGCCCAAATCTAAAACTAGTAAATGTTCTATCTTTTTTGTTTGTTTAAAACACTTGTGAGTCATCCGATACTTTGACAATGGCTCTTAGAACATTAAAAGCATGCATAAAATGGTATCATACTTCAAATTTAAGTTGAGCTGAGTAATATGCCTAACATAATGCAGACATTATAAGCCAATTTAAAGTGTGACCAAAGCAGTGTTGAGGGTTAAATAGTTTTAGGGTCCGAGGTTAAGTTGCTAAATGTAAGAACTAAGGTTGAAGGTTAAGTGTCCATTTTCTGGGTTAGGTGTTAAGGTTAGAAGTTAATGTAAACCTGTGAGAATATAAATATGGAGACCACTATTTCTGACACCTTACCTTATTAAATATTCTAGTTGCCTGGTTCCCATGCTCATTTATTAACTTCAGTATGTTCTTAGCCACTGACCTAAAATAAGTAAAGCAGACTAGGAGTTCTTTATTAGCTCTGACCTTACTGGTTACATGCTTGCTCAAGGTCAGTGCCTCAGAAAAAAACTGAAACCAGAGACAGCCAGGCAACCAGCATTTCCAGAAGGAGGTTAGCTATGGCAGCCTTAAAGTGACATTAAACCCTCAGATTTTTAACATAAAACAATAGTGTAATGTGTGCCTTACTGTAATCCATGGTTGTTTCCCTTCTCTTTGATGCTCTTCCTTTTAAATATGTATCTTTTCTCATGCTTGGAGAGAACTTCCCTTTTCAGCTCAGGGCCTCTTCCTGTAGTGCTGGCTCAGGTTACAGCCTATACACAGACACCGCGTGAGACAAGGCAGTCTGCTGAAAAGGGAAGTTCTCTCCAAGCATGAGAACAGATACATATTTAAAAGGAAGAGCATCAAAGAGAAGGGAAACAACCATGGATTACAGTAAGGCACACATTACACTATTGTTTTATGTTAAAAAAATCTGAGGGTTTAATGTCACTTTAAGATCTCTCTGAGAACAAGTTTTCTCTATTTTTTTCAGGAAAGGAAAGTGATAAGGGTTAGTTTTCCGTGTTAACTTGGGGTTTTCTTTCAGTGTTAGGCAACAGGATAAGAAAAAAAAAACATGACTACTGTACACATCTTATGCTAAATGACTAAAATGACTTCCCATCTTATTATATGACTAAAAAACATGACTAGCCATCTTATGCTACATGACTAAGAAAAAAAATGACTACCCATTTTATGCTCTATGACTAAAAATATGACTATCCGTCTTATGTTACATAACTAAAAAAAAGACTACAAACATATGCTATGCTACTCATCCTATGCTACATGAATACCAATCTTACTACATGACTACAAAACATGACTACCCATCTTATTGCATGACTATAAAACATGACTACCCATCTTACTACATGATTATAAAAACATGACTACCCATCTTACTGTATGACTATAAAAATAGGACTACCCATCTTACTGTAGACTACAAAAACATGACTATCCATCTTAATGTATGACTATAAAAACATGACTACCCATACTACATGACTATAAAAACATGACTACCCATACTACATGACTATA
The DNA here is from genome assembly GCF_000935625.1 of Nanorana parkeri. Taxonomy (NCBI): domain Eukaryota; kingdom Metazoa; phylum Chordata; class Amphibia; order Anura; family Dicroglossidae; genus Nanorana; species Nanorana parkeri. The sequence continues at coordinate 25,163 of NW_017307304.1, forward strand.
AAACATCACTACCCATCTTATTGCATGGCTATAAAACATGGCTACCCATCTTACTACATGACTATAACAACATGACTACCCATCTTACTGTATGACTATAAAAATAGGACTACCCATCTTACTGTATGACTACAAAAACAGGACTCCCCATCTTAATGTACGACTATAAAAACATGACTACCCATACTACATGACTATAAAAACATGACTACCCATCTTACTACATAACTATACAAACATGTCTACCCATGTTACTACATGACTACCCATCTTAATGTATGACTATACAAACATGTCTACCCATGTTACTACATGACTATAAAAACATGACTACCCATCTTAATGTATGACTATAGAAACATGTCTACCCATGTTACTACATGACTATAAAAACATGACTACCCATGTTACTACATGACTATAAAAACATGACTACCCATCTTATTGCATGGCTATAAAACATGACTACCCATCTTACTACATGACTACCCGTCTTACTACATGACTATAAAAACAGGACTACCCATCTTATCCTTACTCCCATCCTATGATACAGCACAGATGATATTTGAAAATAAACTTATACCAGAGCTGGAATCTGCATTCACCAGGCACATAACACTGCTATTCTAAACATTAGTTTACAAAGAAATGACTGCTTTGAAGTTGTCTATGCTGATGACTGACAATGCATGCCTGGTGTTTGTAAATATGTCATGCATGAAATGTTTAAATAGGAAAACCTTTTGACAGCTTAATTGCTGTAGACAGCATATGGTGCAGAAAACATGATCTGACTGTTGGCTGCTTTTGGTAAAGCCTCTCCTCCCTCTCAATTTTCACTTGTCTTTAATACATGGCTATGAAGTGTGCCAAGGCGTTCAGTGATGAGGACAGGGTCAGAGCAGGGAAGACATCTGCAGAAGGCACATGTTGCAAAGCTGCTTTCTCTTATTGTGTGCATTTCATCGCAGAGTCACATTTCCCACCTGTCACCACAAGGGGTATGCAGGACTCATTGTGAACGTGAAGCTCCAATAATCAAGCTGATCAGTGGGAAGGGTTGAAGGGTGGGGGGGGAGCAGGCTGACAGTTTAGCCTTCAGTGATGGTGTGAAATAGGAGGGCTCCTTGCTGCTGCTAGTAGTGATGCAGCTGCTGTATTAAGAAGAAGCAGCTTCCACATCATCCAGCAGCTCTGGGGGTGTCAGAAGATCCGGGCTGTGCTGTTAGTCTGAGTTGTCTGCCGGCTGGAAATCACTGCTAGACAACACAGAGGAAGAGGCAAAGGGCAAAGCGTTGAGGCACTACACGGGAGGAATCGAAGACTTTTCCTGAGCTCTTGTGGATATAAAGATGGATTTTGTCCCAGCACCGGTCTTTCTCAAGCTGCTCATTTTCTCCTCGCTTCATCACAAGATCGCAGCATTGGCGGGGAGCAAATGTAAGTAGAGCAAACGTTTTACACTCTCGGATCTGATTTGCGTTAATTGAATGTGTCATGCTGTGATTACAACTGCTGTCCAACTGCTGAAACGTTTCCACTGCTAGCAGATCATGGGTACAGGGGGAGCAGCTTCCAGGGCAGGCTAGTGACAGCTAACTTAGTTCCCCCTAAGCCAGCTCGGTTGTACTGTATAGAAAAGTTTCAACCAAGTGCCTATATAATAGCAGTATGTCTCATGCAGAATTCAAAATAGCTAACAGCATCATCAAAAATAAATGTTGCCCTGGGAGAACATTGATGCCTATCACATCAATTCCTTCCCCAAAAAAAGACTAATGGAACCTTGGAACTGGCAGGGGACAGAAATTCGCAACTAGAACAATTCAATACAAAT
>NW_017307304.1:27160-122888 GCF_000935625.1 Nanorana parkeri
TATATATATATATGTGTGTGTGTGTGTATGTGTGTGTGCATATGCGTGTGTGGCTTTTATGTTGCACAGAACTGAGCTGAAGTTTCTGTGAACTATATAGAGTAGGTGTTTGCTGTCTACGTTGTTTTATAACTCTGATCTGTGAGAATACCATAAAATAATCAAGACTAGCCTTGTGCTACGGATTGTCACGTATTGGCTAGTGATAATCCACATGGCTCCTAACGTTCTCTACCAAGCATAAATGGCAGCTTTTATTACATGTGGGGGGTTGCACAAAGCAGGAGGTAGTACATTGCACTGAATTGCACTAAAGAGGTTGAAATATACCATCCTTTGCAGATTTAAAGCTTTTTTTTAATGTGAATCTTAGCTGGTTTCTCCTAGCTTTTAATAAAGCTGTAAAAATCCCATCAGATGCTGTGCTGAGTAGTCTTTAACGCTTATATCTTCCAAATGTGCATCTAAACAGGGAATGGGTATAGATGAGTTCTCTTTCATTGCTGGGGCTTTTTACCCATTCATACCCATGGGTGTAAGGCAAAGTGAAAATTAACTGCTGCTCATCTGGTTTAATGTATTATGCAGTGGTACTTCATATTGACTTTCAGTACCAATGTGCATTTTGTTTAAATATCATAGGCATTTAGGCAGTATTAGAGTTTGGCTTCATATGTGATGAAGCATCGCATGGAATTGGGCTGAGTGGATTGTGACTGTTCTGTGTAGCCCGTTAAGAAAATCCATCCTGCTGCATTGAGATATTTAGAAAGCACTAGAGGTCACTCTAACAATTTAAGAAGCACAAGAATGGTAACAGCACAGGGAATAAAATATTAAAAGGCAACAAAGTGCCTAGAATTGAAGAACATAACACATGCAAAGCAAAATGCTGTTCAAAGTAATTTACAGCATGCATGACATAAAATATAAATACATCCTCTGCAATACTGAAACCATCATGCAAAACGTGAGGGAATGCTTTATTCTTAAAATGAACAGTGACTCATGCGCAACATGAAATATATTTTCTAGTTTGAACTGTGTGTTATAAATAGCACATAACTGTTGTCACTGGTTTTTAAACATGTGGATGAATAATATCCTTTCCTGAAAAAGAAATATTAAAAACTATTTTGAAACATGTAGTGTAGATGTGATTGGATGCGTGTTGAAGGGATAATTGTTTCTACACTGCTCCCGAAGACACGTGCTTACCTCAAACTGACATCCAGGTTCAAAGGCAAGGGGTTTTTTAATTTAAAAGTGAATGTTTCAGAAGAACAAGTAAAAATGATTCGAACAGTATACATGCCCTTCTATGTCTTATCAACTCAATGTCTTAACTAGAAACTCAGATGTGCAATGTATATTTGTTTAACTTCACAATTACTTGGCTAACAAGGTTTTACTACTATGAGGTGTTTTTTTAAAAACATAACTGGCTTCCTGAAATTGTGTTATTTACTATTTCACACAGTTGGGAAAAGGTAATACATTAATAACCATTAAAAGTGGAATGGAAAATGTATGGATAGGATGTAATGTATTCACAAACAGAATATTATAAAGCACATACAAGAAACCAGCACAGAAAGTCCAAAAAATATAGTGTAGAAAAGTTTCAAGGTAACAGTTACATAGCTGATGAGCTTGTTTTATCTGTGTCAGGTTCTGCAATAGTAAATCAGTCAGTCAGTATGCCAGCTTCGGGCTGGTAGCCTGAAACTGGGTCATGAAACACTAATAGACTTGAGGTGCAGTGTTTTCTCAAAGAACATTGGATCAGCCACAACAAAATGGACGGAATTGACATCAACGTCTGACCATTTGTTTTTTTTTACAACAATCTGTTTTTGAAAACTTTCCAGAAGTGTATTCCTTTCATCCTGGCAGTAGATGCAAAGTACAGATAATGGGGATCTTAGTTTACCAGTTGGGTTTCTTCATCGTGTTTATGTCTTCATCTATTTTAACAGAAACGTGTTTAGTATTTTTATTTCAATACTGCGTTTATTAGTACAAAATATAACAGACAGTTGTACACAAAACATTGTCAAAATTTAACATTATAAAACTCTCGATGTCTGGAGAGAACAAGTCAAGCCACAATCTAATATCACCTGTGCCATAGTGCGAACAGCAATATGTAACATGTAATACATACCACTTCAAATGCAAAAGTGCACCACTAAGAATTTTCCTCCTTTAAGACCTGCCCAACTAGCATAAATACCCCATCAGTTCAGGAGGTACAGGTACATTAACCACATCACCTGTCCTCTAAGGTTCAGCGATACATATGTGAAAAGCATTCTATGTCAGAATACACAATTGTGCACTTCTCAAATCCTGTAGCATTATCTCATTAAGGATCCTGTTTAGCAATGCAATAGCACAAGTACTGGAAAATTCGTGGGACGTACACACCCCTCTCACTCTGGACGCATAACCTGTCCATTTTAACCTCAAGAATTACATCTTGCTTGAGAGAGTGGGTGGACTCCAACCAAATTGTGATATCTCCGAGACTATAAAGATACCAGAAGTCTTTGGAAACAGGTGTAGAGAATAAAGAAGGATAAAAGGGAAAAAAAAAAACAGAGTTAAGGTCTTGAAGATGCAGGTCTCCAGGAGCCCCGGCCCACCGACACCCGGGGCAGCACCTTCAACCTGTGCTTAGCGAGGTGGCGGGGTCCACTGCCATCGCTGCAAAATAGTCAGAGGACATTTTAAAGTGAATCCACATGTTCAGAATTTTTAAGTTCTCTTATTATTTCACCAAATAAACAGTAGCGGAAAACAATAAAACAACACACTGGTCTGCAAATATTTTTTATAGCTAGTTAAGTAGTAATGTTGGGTTACTATGTAGCTTAATTGAAGGGACATAAATCCCAGTTTGGCTATACAATAGTTATTATTATTAATAGTTATAGATGCATACAACACAACTCAACTTAGAATGTCACAGCTATAACTTAAATAAAACATTGCAAACGAGCCATGAAGAAACTTTTAGATTGATATGGACATTTAAGTGTATTTAAATCCAAAAGTTATTTTTGTTGTTTTGGGTAGAGTGGTGAGGGTTGAGTACTCCTGTAAGATTTTTTGTGCTGTCTTTTGCACCTTTTCTGAATGTCCTGAAGGCTGCTATCACTATGAGTGAGGGTGCAAAATTTTAATTTGTCAAAAGAGGGAACATCTTTAAATGATGACACTTATTGTCTGGTTGAAATGTCTAAGAGGCCATTTTCCTCACTTTGGAGAGATATCCTCTCACTTCCTGTTGTGTCTAAAGGACAGGAAATAAAGGGAAATAATGTCCCCAAATGCACATGCCAGGGACTACCAATGACCCAAGAAGCATACTAATGACAAAACGGTGGTGTCTACCAAAAACTGAATTTCCTGGGGGTGAGCCTACACTTTACAAGTATGGTCATAGAAGGGCCATTATAAGAAGAACCTATATGCTAGTAGACATTTTAATATGACTATTTTTCCTTCCTTCTCATTTTAATGTTTGCTGATGCAATATCTGTCATCTGCTGTTTTTCAAAAAATCTTAGGTATAACTTAAAATTCCATGTACGCAGTTGGCACTGGTCTACAGCATGATGGATAATGGATATTTGTGCATATGTTTGATTATGTGAAAATATGTGACCAAAGTATGTGATACCAAACTATGAATTTGTTTTAGCGTTATCTTAAAGTGCCATGTATGCATTTGCCATATTTTCCAGCAAGATGCATAATGGGATGTTTTTTTTAAACATGATTGCACAACTAAACTTTTCATTCAGCAAGTATAATTGAAGTGTTTAACCATTTAAACTTTAATTTTCCACATATTGTTGGAGGGAAAAAAAAACCTGTGAATCAATTACCCATTTCTTTGAAATGCAGATGTCAATGCAATTCTCTACGCTAAACACAGACATTACAATTCTGCTGCTGACTATGAACTTTTATAAATTAAAGCCATTTTGCTGAGATGAGCCTCCATCTGACATTGACTTTGTGTCTATCATAATGCCAATACCTTAAGGAAAACAATTCTTTGCTCTTTAGAACTCTCTTTTGCCAGTAAATTTCACTTTTGCATTCTCGGATTTCAGTCACACACTTGTGGGGAGAATTCACCATGAAATAATGCCATTCACTTTGTAATAATATGGCTAACCTTTTGACAGGTTGAGGCTTATATAGATTGTTTGCTCTATATAGATATATTTAGTTATGTAGCCCTTTGGGTATATTACCTTTTTTTTGTTTGTGTAAGACAAGCTAGAAGTGTAAGGTGTTTAGTACATAGTCTAGAAAATAGATGCAATTGCATATATGTTAAAATGCTAAAGTTTTATGAAATCTTATTACCCCATAACTCAAAAAATTTAAACTCAGGTATAACTATGAAGCGTAAATCTTTGAAAAATTAATTGTGTTAGACAGCTAATGTACAGCTGTACAGAAACCATTAATATATTAGTCTTCATTTTGTAAATGTATCTTGTGAGCAAAAAGATACCTATGCATTGTCTACAGATGTGAAATGATCTTGAGCTAATCTGCCATGGTCTAACAGAGAAATGATCAAGATGTAGAATGTGAGACCTCTACTGCAGTGTAGTAGTGAGTCACGTGCATTCCATACAGCATACAGACCTATTCCAATAGTTTATCTGCAAAAAAATAAATCAACAACTGGACTTGCTGTATTTTTCTTAAAGAGGTTTTGCTGGTTATCCGACAAACGTTCTCAATTCAGAATGATTTGTACAAAAGTTCTCTGGGAATAAATATGGTGAATGTTGTTCCAATCAACATAATTTGCTAAACATAACCAGCATCTGGTCAGAGACCACATGGAGGTAAGGTGTTGTTTGCATTTGCATAATTGGAGCTAGCAGGTGTTATCAACCTGGGGTGAGGCATCTCTTGTCTGCCGCATACAATGCTGTTTTAACACCTGTCTCTGGGTGGGTTAATAACACCCGCTAGTTTCAATTATGCAAATACAATCAACACCTTACCTCCAGGAGGTCTCTGACCCCATGCTGGTTCCCAGATAGCAAGGATAACTTGCTACAAACTTGTCACAGGGTGAAATTGTAATTTTGTTAACTTGCTGCACATATTCCTGGCAGGTTGTAGTCTTGCAGAACACTTGCAGCACAAGTTCTAGTTGACATTTTTTGAATTTGTAGCAAATTTGCTTGGCAAGTCTACAGCAAGAGTCCTGCAGGTCTTAGCAAGAGCTCTGCAAGCTCGCTGGTGTGGAGACTTGCAATGTAGACTTGCTGTAATTGTGCAACAAAATTGTGAAGCTTGGCAAGTCTGCAATAGTTTAGCAAGTCATTTTCAAACTTGCAGCTCAAATGTTGATTTTGAGCAACGTTCACAACAGTCATTCTGAATTGAGAAAGTTAGTCAGATGACCAGCATTACGTCTTCAAGAAGAATACATCAAGTCCAGTTGTCTTGATTTATTTTTTTACAGATATACCATGACCTGGATAAATGAGAACCTTCACAGACATATTCCAATAGTTGTCGTGCTGCTCGAAGTGATAACACGGATGGCCCCATGTCACAATCACCAGCACTCAACTCACTGCAGACATTCTCTCAATAACTGGGCTTTGGGAATATGGGTGTTGTTCTGTAATAGGGTAGGCATGAGGTGTGCTAAACATAACACATGGAAGCCCTAGTGACATTTAACTGCCTCCCTTTTCCCTTGGTCATTAACAGAAGGCCTTGTATTTTTTCAACTACCTCCAGTTAAACTTCAAATAGATCTTTAAATGATCTTTAAATGATTTACAACTCTTAGCACATTAATCACAGCAAAGAACAACCCCTTTTCTGACATTAACTGTGCTGGGACACATGGGTTATTACGTAAAGGGATGCCATAGATATGTTCTTAGTTCTGTTAGTATTTGTTGCAGTATTTACCATAGTCAATCCTTCTCAATGTGTCTGGTCTTGTTTATTAACCAGTGTACAAAGAAATTCTTTTAAGGAAAGAAAAAGTGGGGTTTTGAAAGCACCAGAAAATGACAACCCCAACCACAATATGTAAAAATATAGTTATTTATTTCATATAAATCTTAAAAAGAAGCAAAGAAGGCCTAAAGCCAATACTAAAATTGAGTAGATAGTCCCTAAAAAAGCTCTTTCCACATACACAATACCTCACCATTAACAGAACCATACATGATTTATCCTATATTCTTGTCGTCATACATGATTGGGCTTCCAATGAAAAAGGACCAAATAACATATAGAGAGGCCCTTTCATAGTGCTGTGGAATGGAATTGTTTATTAACCACTTGAAGTCCGCGGTGTTAAACCCCCTTCCGATCCAGGCCATTTTTCATTGTTCAGCGCTGCGGTACTTTGACTGACATTTATTCCGTCATGCAACGCTGTACTGGAATTCATTTTATACCCTTTTTTGTGGACAGATAGAGCTTTCTTTTGGTGGTATTTAATCACCACTGGGGGTTTTATTTTTTACTATATTAAGGAAAATTTACCGAAAAAAAAACAAAAAAAAAACTTCCCCCTATATTAAATTATAAAACATTTATTATTCCCCAATTTTTTGGTAAAATTTAAAAGGCGGGGGTCACGTCAAGTAAAAAGACAGCAAACATGTCAAGGCTTAAAATTGCGTGCGCAAAACCTCAAAAAACGACAATACCCAAAATTGGCCACAGGCGACGCTTTAAAAGCTTTTACCGCTCATCAGTTTAGTGTTATCAGTGATTGGTGGCCCTAAAATTATTGCTCTCACTCCAACATTTGCGGCAATATGTAACATGTGTAGCGCAATTGTCGTTTTCGTGCGCTGGTGCATCTGAATTTGCATTCATATGTGTGTAAATGTGGGGGACTTAAAACATTTTGTTTTTTTACTTTTTTTTTTTTTTTTACACTTAATGTTATTGCTATGACATAGGGGGATTGTTACTCCTATGTGATAGCACAGGCACACTGACAGGTCCTCTTTATGGAGACATTAGGGGTCTCTAAGACCCCTAATGTCACCTGGGGACCCCCAAAGAAGCTGATGAAGCAGAGATCATAAGGGGTTTAAGATATCAATAAAATCGTTTTCTCTATGCATAATTTTTTTTGTTGGCTCATTTAATGAATTCATGTAAATTTGAAGATAAGAAATGTCATTACAGTGAGTAAAACTATAATAAATATTGTCATCTCATTAATTTTAATTAACATGTGGTATCATTCCATTTATTGTAAAATGACAATGTACAATAGCAGTATTAAAGAGACATTAAACCCTAATTTTTTTAAAACACTTCTTGCTTATGGGGTCCAGACTTACCATAAAAAACGTTCTTTTATTCCTTATTTTTTAATTTCCATGTTCCTGAACACTAGCCCCCCCCCCCCCGCACAGATGCCTCCATCAGCTAGCCGACTGCTGTGGGGGCACCCAAATGTGCATGGTCATGCCTCCACCCTTGCTTAACTGAGAACTGAGCCCCCACCCTTGCTTAACTGTGGCTCCTCTGTCCTCAGTACCCTCCCCCACAACCAGGAAGTTTGGGGAACCCCAAGTATCTTCCTGGCCATGGCAGAGGAGAGCAGTGGCTACAGGTAAGTGTGTGTGTTTTTGTGTGTGTGTTTGGGGGGTAATAGAAGAGTGCTGAGTGTTTTTCGCCCTAATGCAGAGAATGCATTAATGTCAAAAACACCCAGCCTTTAGTACTACTATGAAAGTAATTCATGAATGTGTAAATAAGATATACCTGAAAGCTGGCAGTTCTAGTATGTCACAAAAAAAGTATATCTATGCTTTTAGTGACTATTAGATGTATTTGATAATTACGTAATATTTTTCTTCCCTTTTAATTTTAACCTAGTACATTCAAATGTATATAAAGTCATAGGAAAGTTAAAGGATATAGTAGGAAACAGTTAACACCCCTAATAGGTTATTGTTTGCTGTCTGTGCCCTGCTGGGGAGATGTCCCTTCAGTTCTTGTGGTGGGGATGCAACAGGAAGTAGGATGAAATCTCCCCAAAGTTAGCAGAATTGTCACCTTAGACAGTTGATGCCAGAACATTTGTCCTCATTGGAAGATTTCCACTTACCTCTTGCTCTGATGACAACTCTTAAAGTTAGGATTTCTACTTACTTTATGTTTCAATACTTTTCTATCGAGGCTTGATAGAAATGTATTCCCCTTCAAATACTTTTCAATCAGGGGCAATTTACACCATTGTGCTGGACTAAGCAGCAGGTCTGATTTTTGTTCCATTGTAGTATGTTAGGCAGCCCGTTTTAATGAGTGGACTGCCTTAACTTTCATTAATGCACAGCAAAACAAGTCTTAAAACAAGTGCATTAAATGCACCACAACCAACTGTAAATGTATGTGGGAAAAAGGGGGGGATTTATAAAGCAGTGAATGCGATGATCACCAAACGTCCAAAACTGGTAAATTATCACCTGTAATAAAAAAAAAAACAGGAATCGCTAAGCATAGAGTTTGCATGTTCTCCCTGTGCTTTTTTGGGTTTCCTCTAGGTACTCCAGTTTCCTCCCACACTAGATGTACTGGAAGGTTAATTGGCTCCTGTATAAATTGGTCCTGTATGTATGCATGTGAGATAGGGACCTTAGATTGTAAGATCCTTGAGAGCAGGGACTGATGTGAATGTGCACTATGTAAAGTGCAGTGTAAACATTGTTGGCACTATATAAATAGATATAATAATAATAATTTAGCTGCATCCTACAAATGAGCAGTGGAGCTTGGCTGCAGTGGCCTGTGCTAATGTTCATGAATGTCAGTAAGGATGCTCAAGCAACAGAACACCATTGCTGGAAATGACTTATAAGGTCCGCTTTGTGAATAAGTGGGAAGAGTGTTAGCGTGGACAGGGTCAGCCAATTCAATAATTATTTGCAATGGTCAGATATGAATCAGGTCATCTAGGGTTTCATAGTGCGTGATGATGAATATTTCTGAGCTTTGTTAGTATTCAAACAGCCGATCAATTTCTAGGATTGCTAAAAAAATTGATAAAGGCTTTCCTATATATCCTCATCTTAATTTTGTTACAAATGTATTTTAATAAAATATTATCAGTTGAATTTCAGTAGTGCTTTTAATAAAGCATTTTCTTCTGTGTTCTGCTTATGATGTTTCATGTTCTGCTTTTTATTGATTTAGATACAGATTTTACTAATAATTTAAAAAGCTATATGTCTGATATCAATATGGTGATATTTGAAATTAATAGCTTTTTTGAATGAAGGCATAGTACCTTTTGCAAAAATGTAATAAATGCACCAACATTGATATAATAAAAAATCTGCATTTAATACATTTTTTAAATTGGGTGCATTCCAAAAAGGACTGCTACAAAATGTTGAAAGAACTGTTTTATCTGAAACAATTTCTCTGAATGGCAATTGGGGACAAGAAGTATATTTTCTTGTTAAAGGAAAATGGAATTCTTTTTATAAGAGGTTTGCGCTCATCTATGATCCAAGGCGATTTTCATGATTTTAATGATTACATTTCATAATGATTAAACTTAATAATTTTTAACCAATGTTGTATGTGTCCCCTTTAAACACTTTAGGACTTTAGGACATACCTGTATGTCCTTGTCTTAGGGCCAGTTCACATCACAAACCACTGTTCCAGAGCGTTTTGGAACACAGTGGAACGCAAGCCGGCTGGCTCCCTGCATTCAGGGGCAGGAGGGGGTATGGTGGTGCATTGAAGTCAGTGGCACCGTAGCCCCACACCCCGCCTGCAGTGCGATTGCCCGCATACGGAACGCACTATTTTTGCAGAACGCACTGGACCGGAAACGCAGACACTAATGTGCCTGTGCTCCAGGTGTGGACGATTGCACTGCAGGCAGGGGGCGTGGCGCCTCCCACCCCTCAACGCAGGTAGGTGGCCGACTTGCATTCCAGTGCATTCCAGAGGCAGAACACACCGGAAAGCAGAGTTTGTGGTGTAGACCGCCCCTTAAAGTAGTTATTCCAAGATCATGGCTGCTGCTGCTGGGGCCATGATCTTGGTATATTTCCTTTCAGCAGGTGATTCTTATTTTGTACAAGTGATCTGTGTGGCTGTACAGAAGATCACTTGTAGCAGTCCGCATAGGTCAGGGGTCTCAAACCTCCGGCCCTCCAGCTGTGGTGGAACTACAAATCCCATGAGGCATTGCAAGATTCTCATAGCCACAGACATGAGTCCCGAAGAGAGATGCATCATGGGAATTGTAGTTTCACCACAGCTGGATGGCTGGAGGTTTGAGACCCCTGGCATATGTAGTGCCCCCCCCCCCACTTGCAAACCCCGGGACACGTCAATTCCCCAATCTGCTCTGTGATCAGTGAGCACAACGATTTCTGCTCACAGCAGTAAAAAAAAGAGCCAGCTAAAGAAAATATTAAGGGGATCAGGCACAATGCTGTGCTCGATGCCCTGTATTAGAGGTCGGGGAAGACATCAGGGGTCAAAAAGACCCCTGATGTCTCCATAAAGAGAACCTGTCACCTCCAAACGCTATCACATAGGGGCTTGTTAGGCCGTGGGTGATAGCCAAAGAAGTAAAATTAATAACTAAAACCAACTTTGCCGCCCCTGCCATTTGCATGTAAATGAAAATGCGCGCATAGGGCATTCATGTGTACGTGAACGGCGATTGCACCACACATGTTAGGTATCACCGCAAACTTCGTAGTGAGAGCAATAATTCAAGGGCCATAATTCGCTGTTAACTCTAAACTGATGAGTGGTAAAGGCTTTTAAATTGTCACTTATAGACAATTTTGAGTACCATCGTTTTTCGCCATTGCACAGACACACACAATTTTAACGTTTGACATGTCTGTTATCTATTTAGTCAATGTAGCTCCATCTCTTACTTAACAAAATGGTATTACATTATGTTTGTGTGCCCTAAAATTAATTTAAGCATTTTTTTCCCTTAAAAATATTGATTTTATAAACATTTGCACAAATATGGTGCAATATTTTTTATTCCACAGCACCTCTGCTTTCAGAAAATATATACTTGTCTGGGGGTTTGAAGTAATTTTCTATCCAAAATCCAGATGGCAGTATGTGTGCAAAAATTACAAAATTGCTCCGGTACTAAGGTGGGTAAATCTCCTTCTTTCTAAACCCAGCCGGATAACAAAACAGGTAACACAGGCTCCCCTCTGACCACACACTGCAGCTACTTGCTGGGAAGTGATTAGATCTCATCTGAGATCTTAAGCAAACAGAAAATTCTGAGGAGATGAAAGATATCAAACAACTCTACTTTGGTGTTATAAAGGAAGTATAGGCTTTGCTACAGAGATAAGTGGGCATGCATTCTTTTATATTCTTTCATATAACTATATATCACTTATTAGTCTTGAAAATAGTCCTTGGCATGTGATTATTATACCATATCACTGAATCTAAAACTTCGCTTAAAAATAATTTGAAATAGATGAACACCACATTAGAAAAATCTAACATACGGTAATCTTTAACATATTAATATCATTTCAAAAATGATTTAAAATCTTTTTTACTCACCTCTTTCATTAAAATAATACATGGTGATTGGTCTATAAAGGTCCTTATTTGGGTACTTCCTGGTATGGAGTGGAAACATTCTGTCCCTATCTCCCAAATGCTCTCATCCTCACCCTGTCACATATGCTCCTAGAGGAGACTACAGAAGGCCATGCTGAAAGTGAAAGCTCATTGCACAGCCATATTCTGCTGTTGTTACTACCATGAAGTGGGTCTAGAGCAATTGCATGCAGCCGGAGGGACTGCATGTAGATAGGAAGTGGCTGCAAGGATGAAAAAAAGGTAAAGACAAAAAAAATTTTAAATAAAAAAAAAAAAAACCGTATCAGTGGGATGGGGTTGGGAGGTGGTCAAATTAGCTTTAGTCTTTCCTATAGGGTCATCATTTTCAAAAACATTACCTCTGGTTATTTCTTTCCCTGTATTTTCCTAATTCTTTAAGGATGGTAAAATGCGAGACCCATACCAATTCATTTATTCATTTCACTTGCTTTCACTTTTCCAAGTGCACTGCTATTTAATGTATCTATCTGCCTATATTGCTTTTGTTGGTTAGCATAGGGTAAGAAAAATCTGGTATCCATGTCTCTTTTTTTCTCTCACCATATTCTTTATCAAATATTTCAAATTAAACAAATATAACGAAAAATGTGCAGATGCACATTCTAATGCATAGTGACAAACTTCCACTAATTTACCATCATTACTTCATGCGGTGAAACATTTCAGGTTTAAGATATTAGTTATATTGGTTTGGGGTTATTGTCATGTAAGAATAATCTCTCTATTCTATGACGTTTCTGGGGCTGGATTTCACTTATGTTCCTCCCCAGGTCATATCTATTTAGTCAGCCCTTGCAGCCACAGATTTTTATGTTGTGTGGAAAAACTCAAAAGATGTAAAAATATGATAAAAATACATGATAGGTTGCTGTCCCTTGTCTCCCAAGACCTTGGCAGTATCAAAACTTTGCCTATATGTATAGAGTATTCAATGTAGTTTATAGATGCACCTGTACTGTTACCAAAGTTTGTTTTCAAATAAATAGTTGAACACAAAAATAATGGACAGAATGTGTCTTTAAAGTGGACCTTAACCCCCTTTCACTTAAAATCACAGCAGTATGCAGCTCTGCATGCTGATATAAAATCATCTTACATTCATTAGTTAAACAAACTTGTTTTTCATTTACTTACAAATAAAGTTCATCTACTTCCTGGTCCACTTCTGGCACAAATGATGTAATTGCCAAAGAGTTGCATCCTGGAAAGTTACATCAGCAGAGCATTGCTGGGAAATCTCATCTGTAATCTCATGAGATCTCTGGGAAAGGCATGTTCCTCCCCTGAGATAATGTGCATAGTCATATGTCCTAGTCACATGTCTAGTCACATGTATTCACATGTGAACAAAAAGATAAAAGCTGAGTGGTTGCCATGGGCAACTGCTCCAGATTCTGTCTGCTCCAGTCTAGATAAATTCCCGTCCTTGTATTTTGTATTTGTATTTTGTGAATGGTACACAGAATACAATGCATTCTCTAAATGGACAAGGCGGGAGAAGAGGGG
The DNA here is from genome assembly GCF_000935625.1 of Nanorana parkeri. Taxonomy (NCBI): domain Eukaryota; kingdom Metazoa; phylum Chordata; class Amphibia; order Anura; family Dicroglossidae; genus Nanorana; species Nanorana parkeri. The sequence goes on from NW_017307304.1 coordinate 40,340, forward strand.
TGGATAAACAACAGCATGGATCAGTGTGAAAGAGCCGCAGCTCACATATTCACAGTGCCAGAAGCTATGGATGAAATTGTAATTAGTAAATAATGAGAAGTGATCATAAAAGCAGCATATGCCTCATGTGAGTAAAACATTGTTTACCCAGCAGATTTTTAAGAAATGGTTGATTGAAGTTCTGCTGACTTTCTCGAGTCATTACCTGTAAATACCACTAGATGGCCTTGGTGGACATATGATATAAATCTCAAACTATATGATGCGATAAAAAGCATCAACCGTTTAATATTGAATAATAAAAATGTTACATTGTATAATGGAAACACCTAGAAATGATATGTATAAAATAATATTGTTTCAACTGTCTAACTCTGTCTATTGGGTACTAAGTTACCAATTTGCAAAACTTATAGAAACTTACATTGTATTTATGTAGTAGACATTGGCACACATTTTGAATAATAGGTTGAATAGACTGCAAACCATTTGATTAACTAAACAACTTGTTTATATCCCAGATTTAGAATGAAATATGATTTTAAAGTCAAAGGGGGTTATTCACAAAGCTGCCGAAGGCAGCCAAGTGAATAATGTAGCCGATGCGAAGTGAGCCGAATACTGTTCGACTTCAGTTTTGTACAGCTGATTTCCGTCGTACATCGGCTGAAATCAGCCTCGCATCGGCTGTCTTCGGCTGAGCCAAAGCTCTGGCAGCTCACTCGCTGCCGTTCGCCCCTATTCTCATAGGGGCCGAACGGCAGTAAGTGAATAGCCGAATGCCTCCGAGCCCAGTTGTTATTGTTTAATGTTATTCTGCCCAGTTGTTATTGTTTAATTTTATTCTGCCAAGTTGTTATTGTTTAACCTCCCTGACAGTCTGATTTTTCCCAATATGTTTTGCTTTTTTTTGTCTATTTTTTTTCCGTTTTCTATTTTTTTTCCCAAACATTTCCCGCTGGTTCTGCCCCCCTGCGACGCGGCCGCTAGCAAGGGACGGAACCCGGAAGAAGGATGCCGGCATCGGCCGGAGGACACAGCGCAGCTCGTAGGGAGAAGGTAAGTGAAGCGCTGTGTAATCCTGAGTGTGGCTCGGGGTTACCGCTTTTGATACTGAAAATTACCCCGAGCCAGACTCGGGAATACCGCCAAGAAGGTTAATGACAGATCAGCATCCCCAGGTCATTTGGGGACACTGATCTGTCATTACAACTGGGCTGAGCCAGCCGTGAGATCACGGCTGGCTCCGCCCAGCTGTCATTTGCATGCAGATTGGTCGGCCCTTCGGCCGACCTTTCTCCACGCTCCGGCTGTCACTTCGGCTCGGTCGAGCCGAAGCATATCTGTTCAGCTCGGCTGAGCCGCTCGGCTGCTGTACAGGCTATTGTGAATAGCCCGTACAGCAGCCCTTCAGTTCAACTCAACCGAAGGGCAGAGGTGGCCAAAGCGAGCCAAAGGATCAGCCGAATCTACGACTGGATCCTTCTGCTCTTTAGAGAATAACCCCCAAAATGTTTTTCAGCTATTTCAAATCCTGATGAAATCACTTACAATGGATGCTGCTCTCTCCTCTGTCTGGGCTGCCTGACAAGTCTCTTCCTCTAGATCAGTGGTTCTCAACCTTTGTAACCTCAGCACCCATATTTGTCCTTGGTCAGTAATTCACAACCCGAGTCACACTGCAATGGGACACACAGCATTGCGGTGCCGGGCGTTGCGATGCGGATGATTCAACTGTGGGTGGGAGGTGCTTTTGGGGTACCATTCAAATGAATGGCGACGCAACACACCTCCCACACCAGAACGCGTAGTAGGTGCAATTGCATGGTACAGTGCATTAAAACGCACAGGACTGTTCAATTAACACACTGTACTAGTGTGAACAGGCCCTCAAAAACAGTGACAGATACACGCAACCACAGACACAATCTCTCACACACATACACACAATGTAAAAAAACATTTTTTAAGATCCACCCAGTCTCCCTGTCTTATGAGAACTGGAGTGGATCATCAGCCTGGGGTCCAGTGGGGGTTGTTGTGCTGTGATGGAACTCCATTCATGTGTGCATTGCTTGTACGGCTCCCTTGTGCGCCCTGTAAAGGTGCTAGGAGCCAGAATGGGATGTCACTCCGGTCCAGGCACCTCTACAGGACATGCAAGGGAGCTGTAAGCAATGCACGCATTGGATGGAGCTACATCACGGCCATAGCTCCATCCCAGCCCACCTTAAGCTTACACTCAGTGCCAGACAGCATATTCTGAATGACTGCTCAGCGCGACAACTGACTTTGTTGCGATAGGGGGAGTCTGAAACGCCTCTCACCTAGAATAGTGGAAGGCATGTGGTGACCTACAAAACATGGGGTCGCGACCCACCAGTTGGGAACCAAGGCTCCAGATGGGTGGGGAAGTATGTTGCTTCTGCAGACAGCCGCTGTTAGGGGCACCTGAAGTGAGAATGACCACTGTTGTTTTGACAGCTCGCTCTGTTGCAGGAGTGCTGACAGACTCATGTATAAACAAACCTGCTACCAGCATCTCCTGTAAAAATGAAGCTTGCATTCCAGGTTTAGTTTAAAAAGGAGGCATTATTATTGCTACAGTATGAGTGTAAACTACTACCAGCACTTTTGCAACAGACCTGAACTTATCTGTCAAAATGGCAGCAGTCCCGGCCACATCAGGTGCCTGACAATGTGGTAGCCTTCCATGCCTAATGGAAAATATGGCCCTGAACATATTCCTAGTGTCATGTTGGAAAGGGTTGTTGTTTTCTTTGTTCATTGAATCACAGCCACACAAATGCAAGAGTTCACTTATGAGCTGTATCCACAAGTTATCCTAAGTTGCTCATCTCCAGAAAGCAGAATGGGCACAGAAAAATAATATTTCTGGCTGTCTGATTGAGAAAAGCAGCTAATTTTCACATTAGTAGATCCCTGCCCCCCTACTTCAGAAACTGAGACACAGTTCTTATCTGGTTATCAGGTATCGGACCTTTACACTCAAAAAACTAATTCTGCCAATGCATCCCTCTATGTATGATAATTAATAATAACATAGACATGTCCGGTGTAAAATGCTGTGAAATGCTTACACTTGCAGAGCATTCACTTCCTGCATTGAAAGGGCAACATTACTTCAGTTTGCCAAAGCAATGCACAATGGGATTGCGTTGTCTTCAGCAGAGCATTGCTGGGGAATCTCATGAGATCTCAGGGAAAGGCATTTTCCTCTCCTGAGATGATGTGCATGGTCACATGTCCTAGTCACATGTCTAGTCACATGTCCAAGAAATCCAGGAAATAAAAGGAGAGCTAGTAATCTGCTTTAGTGAACATGGCCACTGTCAGAAGACTGGGGAAGAAAAGAGGTATAAGGTATGAAAAGAATACAAAGCCGGCAATGATCTAGAAGTATGTGTTTGTAGATTGCCATTTGTGTTTGTTGTTATTTTAAAGATATGGGTAAAGGTCTGCTTTAAAAGATCAAACAGCTCTGTCCGTGCATTATGCAAAGGTAAAAATATTTTTTTAAATAAATTTCGAAGGAGTGTTCCAAAGAAATACGAATGACTTACTTTCACCTTGACTGCAATCTAAATGATTGAGATAAATGGATCAAATGTAATGGAAAAACATTTCCAAAAGGTTTACCCGCTGGGTGCTTGAAAAGCATTCATTAAAAATGAAACTTAATTAGTATTAATGCCATTAAAATTCATCTGTGACTGGCATAGGTGAAAGTATGGTACTGAGAAAATTAGACCCTTTATTAGTTTTAGCTCTATTATTGATTTGGTGTTATATTACCCATCATAATGTGTGTCAGAAATTATAGTGTGTTTACTTATTTAAAAACTATCATCATGGATATCACTATTTTGTATTTAGCTGAGCATACTTGGGGTCTTGGTTTTCTTTTCCCGTGAGTGATTTATGTATTGCTAAAAACTAGTGTATCAGTAGTAATGATGATTGAATCTCTAAAAATGTGCTTCATTAGTATTTAGTAGAGTAGATGCTGAAATTTGTTACAGCAGTAGGACTAGTAAAAAGACTTTAAGGCCTCATTCACACACAACGCAAGAACAAATGGGTATATTGCGTATATGCGTGCACTATATGGAATCCCAGAATGCATCATTCGTAATAGAAATTTTAATGAACTGTATGTGCATATGAATGAGGCCTAAGTAGTATTAAATGCTAAAACTTTTTTTCGACAATGAATCCAGATCAAACAAATATGCATTGCAGAGCAAAATATTTACATTTTTGTCCAAGCACTTTCAGCCATCATGTTTCCAAACAGCTCCAACTTTCTCAGCTCAACCTCCCTGAACTTCCTGTCCAGTACAAGATCAGAAGGAACAGAGCAGTTTCTAGCAGGACCCTGCAAGATAAAGGAGACACCCTAAAACAGTATGTTAGGTTCAATGCTCAGGGACAAACTGATTTTGCAGGAAGCTAAAACTTTTAAACATCAAGGAGCAGCATCCATTGTAAGTGAGGTAATCAGCAGTTGAAAAAGCTTAAACACTTGTTGACTATAATATCACATTAATACTGAAACATGGGCAGCATATTTTGTATTCATGAACCTCTGGCTCATGGGTTAAGGGAATCTAATGGGGATCCTGCTGCTAATGATTGGCAGATGGTACAGGAGAATTTGTAGAAGGATTCCTACTCCCTGCTCATCTCTGCAATAAATGCACTTTTCTCCATGTTTTATCCCTATAAACCTTTTGCTGCCAGCACCGTATCCCTTATGGCACTAGCTGCGGGCTGTAAACAGACTACCGGTGGCTCTGTTTACATGTGTAAAGCTGACTGACAGATTTACATTGGAAGCGATTCTAGCTGCTGAGCTGCCGCCAGATCGCTCCCATGGGCCTGTGAACAGTTACTACCCCCCGCCAGCTTGATACTCCTGCCCTGTTTCTTGGGCTCCACTGCCCTTCCTGGTGTTGGCAGGAAGCAGGGAGAGAGACCAGCGAACATCTGTTTGATGATCTTCTCCCCAGCTGAATGGAGCCAGAAGCGTCACTTATGGCTCCTTAGCTGTCATTCCCCAGCTAGCGGAGCCAGAGAAGAAGCTATTGAATCCCAATTTGCACATGAATAGCTTCTTTGAAGTGGAAAAGTGACACTTGGGGTCTAATAGACCCCTAATGCCACCTTAAAGAGAATCTGTTGCCTACAATGTGCTATCACATAGGGGACTTTTGAGCCCCCTATGTGATAGCAATAAAGTTATCCTCCCTGGCAGTATTCCCGAGTCTGGCTCAGGGTTAATTTTCCATACCAGGAGCGGTAACCCAGAGCCAGACTCGGGACTGCAGAGAAAAGTGACACTCCCCTTGTCCCTGCGAGCCTGCGGCGTCCTCTGCAGTAAAGGAAAAAATTGAAAAAAATGAAGTTGGATAAAATAATAAAAAAAAGTAAAGTTCTCCCATCCCTGCATACATATGCATACTAACTTAAACATGCACCTACGTACGAAAATAAAGATTGCACTACACTACACATATTGGGTATCGCTACATGCGCTAGAGTGACAATATTCATGGTTAAACTGGTGACCTGTACAGGCGTTTTAAAGCGTTGCCTATAGACAATTTGGGGTACCATATTTTATTGCTGTTTCACGTTACACACAATTTTTAAGCTCAGCATGTTGATATCTGTTTACTCAGCACAACCTCATCTTTAATATTTTACAAAAAAAAAATAGGTATGATATTACGTTTTTGTGCACTAAAATTGTGTAAGTGTAATTTCTAATGGTATTTTGGTTTTGATAAAGAGTTGCGTTAATATCATGTGAGATAAAAATTTGCAACTGCTGCCATTTTATAGGGTCTGTGCCATCAGCTAATATATAATTCTCAGGGGTTTTAAGTAATTTTCAGGCCTTGGCGAAAGGGTTAAAGACCATGCAAGGATAGGAAAATTACTTTTTGATCTGCCAGAGAAGCACTTAACTCTTTAGTAATGTTACGTGTTTACAACACACAGCATTTTTGTGGACTGAGTGGTTTCAGCCCTGCCCGTTACCTTTTGCTAAAATACTCCCACTTCCATCTAAAACATAAAGACTGCTCATTCTGTAGTCCAAGATAAGAACTAGGAGTTCTTTTTGAGATAGTGCAGGAAGCCTGCATAGGACACAGAACACTTCTGAATTTCTGAAAAGGTCAAGAGGGTTTTTTTAAGTTATCAAACAGATATACCAAAACATTGTTTATGGTATATTAAATAGACCAAAATGGAGCAAATAAGCACATTTTCCTTAAGGGTTTAGATGCACTTTAATTACTTTGCTTAACTGGGACTTAATCAGGCTGTACTCTTGTCTAGAAGTATTTTACATTGAAATTAGGGCAATGGCATCACAGTGGGTGAGGAGTCCTGCCCCTAAATTATCTGACTGCTCTGCCATTCAATAAACGTCATATCATCATTTTAGATATTATTTAAGTACTCAAAGCAGAAGGTATAAAATGTTTTGTATCTACAACCCTCAATCCAAGAGCATTTGCTATGCATTCCTCAAAAAATCTGCAATTCTCTCTCTCTCTCTCTCTCTCTCTCTCTCACCAAGCTGTAGGTCAGCTGCCATATGCAGATATTGTATACCAAGATAGAGATCTGTAGTGCAGGGCTTAAATGATGACCTACGTTATACAGGCAGTTATTCAAAGCAGGAAAGGGCACTTTGCAACCAGAAAGGATGCAGCATATGCACTTTAAGATAAGGCAAATAGAAGACAGATATAACTTTCCAGTGATGAGATTAGAGCAGAGGCAGCGTAGCAAGTAATGCGAAAAAATATCTTTATATGAAACACAGAAACCCCTCTGAGATATCCTGCAAAGAAAAATATAAACTGACATTTTGGCAGGCCATCTGTTCTAATGTTAAGAAATATTGACTACCATAATGTTTGTTCTGGAGACAAAAGTCAGAAGTCAGTTTTCTACACAGTTACAATACATTCATTCCTTTTTTAGTAGCACCCTCTATCATGCAAATCCTTGTTTGACCTCCATAATATAATACTCAGACAAATGTTTAAACTGGTTTATGGCATTATTTATAAAAATGGAAGAACAATAGGAATTTTTAACTTTTTATCCCTGAAAGCCACTATTCAGATCCCTCATCTTTCATTCGTAGAGAAACAAAATTCTAAATGATGCAGTATGTAGTACCCAAAGGTGCCTGCCTTTACTGTTAAATTTGTTCAACTGCCTAAAAGGGGGATGCTACGTTTTAAATCCGAGTGATCTGATCCTCTCTCATCAAAAGAGAGGATTGTATTGTGAGAGGGGGCATGGTAGAGCTTTGGAAGACTTGATTTCATGCTGGATGTGTCTTGGGGTTTGGACATTCTGAAATGCAGGCACCTTTGGGCTAAATGGCTAACTTTAATTTGTTAATTTTTGTTGTGCTGTAGGTATACTTTAATTAGGGCAAAATAGTTACACCTATAGTTACAATACAGTTTCTTTCCTCTAACTGTAAATTGTGCTGATGTGTCCTTTTAGTCACCCTTGATTAACTCATCAGTGCCTCCTCTTTAAGGTAAATACGTTTAGATTACTTAAAGGAGAACTATGGGGTGAGTGAATTACATTGAAACTGTTACACGTTGGCTCTATTGATCAGTAAGTAAGCAAAAAAATACCACTGCTCACTCACTTTCCAATCATCTCCCTGCAGAGAATGGTGACTGTCAGTCACCGCTCCCCACAGGGATTCCCCCCTCCCCTCTCCTATCCTCCAGCGCTGACTAGAGGGATGGACAGGGATGAGGCATAGCTGGCTCTGTCTCTAGATATGCTGCGCCGGTGGATCTCAACAGTATTGTCTGGATCCGTCCCAGCTGTGGCGCTCCTAGCATATAGTGGGCAATAGCCCGCTATATACTGAGTTTTGGGTCACAGGAGGACGTTAGTATAGGTTCTCCTATGACCCTAAAGATAACTTTGGGGAAAAAAAGGTTATCCCATTGTTCTCTTTTAATCATTCCTTGTAGTTGAGACCTCACAACCTCCTTGTTAAGTTTGGTGCACTTAACTGGAATCTTTCCAGTTCTAGGACTTCCCGTCTTAGTATTTGTGGAGTACAGTGTCACATGCCTTTGTCTACTGTCTACTGCCCTTCTTCCATTTAGCTAATTTCCTCATAAAACATTAACGGGTTGGTCTGTCAATATAATAAACAGCGCTCTGTGTCTTGCCTAATCAAAACAATTAGTAGAACATTTAAAATCCAATGTTATCATTTATTTGTGATAAATGTACAGTTAAATAACACTTAGGGCTTTGGCATTTATGATGGGAAGTATTGCATGTATTTATATACTTTTTTGGTGTTTTACACATGCACTGCTTTTATTTATGCAATGAGCCAAGTGAGGGAGGAACAATCATAATTAGAATAAGGATTTTTCATTATTATAGATGCTTTTTAAATGCAGAAAACTGCATTGCACATTAATATTTTTTAACAATCATTATTTAATGTGTGTCAAATGCATTTTTTAGTAATCCAATTTTATTAGTTTTCAGAAAGTACAGTACAATTCAACAAACAAACTAACAAAAACAAAAAGAAAAAAAAAAACAAGTATACTCGTTGGGATTAACCAGCAGGAAGTAACAGTACAAGGAAAGGGGGTAAGGAGTCCGAATTCCCCATCAGAATACAACAGAGGAGGAACATCCCAGCCGCTTGCCAACCCTGGCACATCAACTGGGTACACGGCACATGGTCAAATGCATTTTTATCCAGTAAAGTGTGCAAGGAAAACAGCTAAGTGTGAATGAGAATAATGCTTTAACTGTATCAGAGGGTTTAGGTGCAAGGGACAAATACATAAAAAAGCCCTATCGAAGTTGTAGTGTTTCAACATTCACACTATTAAAATGTTTATACAAAAGTATATGAAAACAGTGTAATAAATACCAAGTATTTCAAAATTTATGATTACAGTAATATTATATTTTTCTCCACCCAGAGGGCCAGGCCTCATGTCCTTAATAGAAATATTGTACAGTGAGAAAGTACTGGTACAATGAACACTATAGATACCCAAGGTGCACACCCATAAAAATATAATACCATGTGATTTGAAATTCACAGAATATGTAAAGAGTGCTCATGTTAACAAAAGCAAAAACTCTCCAGATATACATTCAAAATGGAGGGAAAATGTCATAATATTATTATGATATTCAGTTTAATGTTTACAGTGCAGAGATCCAACAATCATTTTAGGACTAACGTTTTTTGTTTGTCAGCCCACCTTGTGTTTGTTTTTTTTATGTTTTACTGGGGTTTTATTTTTTTATGTTATGTTATACTTATTTTTTACTTTCAGTTTGGTTAAAAAAATAGGTTTGGGGGGATTTAGTGATTTAGGGTTGGGGGTTTGTGGCTTAGTGCTTCAGAGTTATGTTTTCTGTTTTATTTTTTGAGAGCGGTACATTTCAAATACATTTTTGTTAGGGTCTTTATTTACATATTTTTGGGGGGAGGGGAGGGGGGTAATAGCAGCATGGTCTTGTTCCTGACACAGGCAAAGCAACTCTTTGTTTGTTTGCAGCACATCATTGCACATTAGTGTACCAAATTACCATGTCAAGTGCACCAAAGCACCACATCTTCAATCCCCCTATTTTCATATTGCTAATAAATTTAGGCAATCCCTTGTATTCATCATGTCTGGGATGCATTTAGGGAGAAGCAAAGGATTTTGACATTCAGGTAGTTGGGGGCAAGCAAGTTCTGCATCAGCAGGATACAGCGGTAAGGCAGTAGCCAGGTCATACTTTTTGAGAGGCAGGGCACATCTGCCTTCTCTTTCTTGCAGTGGGTGTGCTATATAGCCAGAGTATGCAGAAGAGGACATGGAGTGAATAACCAAGTCTTTCTTATGCTTCTCCCGCCTCCCAGGGGCAGAGCAGGGCACTTTCATCAGCAGTTGCCCATGTGCTCTCGTCTTCTTCCTCCTCTACAACTAATCTTGCGGTTACCACACAAACTTACATGGAGGAGTTGACTAAATTATTCCGGTACACTATCGGTAATATGATGCAGGAGACTGCTCAAGATTCTTGCTATCAAATGTAGAGGAAAAGAGCACCAAAAGTGCAGAGGGTGGGAACAACAGGACATTGAGGTTATGAGGCTATGGCAGACCGTATCAGATATTTAAAAGAGATTGTAGAGGCAAAGAGTGACGGAGAGGCAAAACATCAGTGAGGCAGAATTTTGACCAGGGGCAGCTTGCAGGAAAGTGGAGGGAGCAGCCATCCTATACCACTGGACTTCCCCATGGGTGCAGGCTACGTGGCCACTCCACATATTATGGCAGTCTAGGCTTTTTTTTAATCACATCTTGTGGTAGTTGTACCATAGTAGTTTGCAGCCTCTGACAGCAGAGTATCTGTGATTTGGGTACCACATGCACATGATTCGTCACCACAAAGTTTGGTAGAAGCAACACATGAATGACAAAGAGACAGCAACAAAAGGCCTTTACTCTCCTCCTTGCTACTACATTTCCACCTTTTTCCCTATTGCACAAGAATTTCCATCTGCATCTGCAGAAACATCTGCAGTCTCACAGGATAGGAATGGAAGTTTGACAAGGGATTTAAGAGACTTACCTCATGGAACATAAAGCAAAGAAGAGGAGTATTATGGGGATGGACAGAGTATGATCAAGCATAGGTTTGAACCACACTGTAAGTCTCTTTATTTGGCTGAAGTGGCACGATGTCCTGATGCAGAACATATGTACCATATTGTCACAGTTCAGAGAGGCAAGCAGAATAGTGAGCCACAACCAGACGGGCATTAGTGACACAATCCCTCATGTTCCTGTGGGGTATAACAGACTGGGCTCTGGAGGAAGAAGCATTTTTTTACAATTGACTCCATCCTTATCAGGTAGAGGCAGCAGTAGGAAAAGGAGCTGTATAGGGGGATGGAGCTTTGGGTGCCAGTAGTGACAGTTGGACATGGGGCAAGCTTCCAGGGGAATGTTTCACCCTTCCCAGACCCCAGGAGAATGTAGGTGAGGTGTCCTCATGGAGGATACTGTTGCTCTTAGCTAAACTGAGGGCTCGGGGGCCCCTGCTGTAGACAATTTTTGGTGAATAGGCTCGTTCATACTGAAGTGCCTGCAGAAGGATCCAAGGTTTCGGGCCATGAAAGAGAAGGACCATTACTGTTGGCCACATTTTTGTGATACAAGGGAAAACTAGCAGCTCTCATGCTACTATCCCAGAGGGAGGAAAAATGCACCACTTGGAAGAGGTGCTCCAAAAGAACCTCTTGGCCACCTTTCAAGAGAGTGGCAGGATTCTCTTTTATGGCCAAATGCTTCTGAACCTCAGTTTGCTGAAACAGGAGCAGTAAAGGCTGATGACTCAGCAATGCTTAAAGTCACTTTTTAAATCACAGTCAACAGGCCTGACTTTTGACAGAAGTTGCAGGCAGCACCTAAACCACACGATCTTGGATAACCTGGGGTCCAGGACAAATGCAGCCAAAATGCAAGAGGATCTCATGGACTTTTGGGTGTCCAGGCTGGACCACTAGCTACAGCTTTCTCAGTTTGCACTGGAAATGTTGGCTTGTCCTATGGCCAGTGTGCTGTCAGAAATGGCATTCAGTGCAGCAGGCAGTTTTGTGACAGAGAGATGAATCTGCCTGTCCCTTGACACAGTTAACTGGCTAACCTTTATAATAATTAACCAGTCCTAAATCAGTAAGAGTACAAACCCCTTTCAGTTGATGCTAATGACTACATTTTTGCTTGGAATCTGGCCCCCTGAAATGTTTACACTTTACACTATTACCATCTCTTTCCACTGCTGCTGACACCATTGCTAGTTCCTTCTACAGCAGGTAGCCTGACACCATTATCAGCTGCTTTCATCTCTGCTGCTAGCCTGGCACCATTACCATCTCCTGCCACCATTACCAACTCTTTCCACTGCTGCTAGCCTGGCAACATTGCCAGCTCCTGCCACTGCTGCTTGACTGCCACTAATACTATCTCTGGCCACCATTACCAAATCTTTCCACTGCTGCTCATCTGCCAACATTAGCAGTTTCTGCAACCATTACTGGCTCCTTCCACCTCTGTTGGCCTGACACTATTACCAGTTCCAGTCACTGCTGCTGGTCTGCCACCATTACCATCTCCCGCCACCATTATCATCTCATGCCCACACTGCTGGTCTGCCACCATTTGCAGTTTGTGCTGCCTCTACTACCCTATTTCAGTGCTCCGGTACTGTAGAGGTGCCACACATAATTTTTCCGCAGCTGGACCTGTAGAAAATGTGTAATTTTCTCATCAGGGTCAATTATGCGTTGCACCTTAAAAGGGATTCTAATCCTTATCCACTCTATCCACAACTGAAAATAAATATTTTGGCTATAGAGATAATTTAACTAAAAAACCTGCTATATGAGCAGTCTAAAAATAATTTACATACCATCAAGTTAGTGTCTGCATATTCCCCAGGCTCTTTGTATGGACAGTTAGTTATTGTGGGATTACGCCTCAGATCATGGGGGGACATAAGGAGCTAAAACAGATGAAAAGTCTACTGCCATATAATACTTTAAGAAAAAAACTTTACCCGAATTGCTGTTAAAACATAAAATGAATAAGCAAACTAAAATGGTAATCATCAATGCAATTTGGATTCTGCCATCCCTTTAAGATGATAGGCTTTCATTGTGATTTTACAGCTTTAAGGATTCTGGAATGGCAGCCTACCAGAGAATCTAAAACAGTTTTAAGATATCTGTAACTTCCAGATAAGCAGCCTCCTTATGTAGGTGCAAGTTTTTAATTGACAGACCCATTCACAATGCAATAATCTGACCTGTTTGCTGTGAGCTCTTGTGGGTGCACATGTACTCTACAATATAACTATCACGACACACAAATCTGTATTGTATGAGAAAATTAGTTTAATAAATTGATTTATTGCTGATCAAATGTCATGCACATACGTGAAAATACCTTTTACATGTCTACATATCGTGCAGACGTGTAACTATAGTTTAAGTTGCTACTTGAATATCGGCAGTAGCATTACAATACTACAGTCACACAATCCCATAACAACACAGTTCAGCAATGCAAATATAAGAAGTCATTCCATATTTTCCTTTAGTTAAAATACTTACCCTTCTCATTGTGCATTATTTTTCACACTTAATTGAAGCCTATACTTCTGGGATACTCAAGTCTGTTATAGTTGTTTCCACATCCTGTGGAGCACACAGCTAAAAGAAAACCAGTAACTGTACAAATATATTCTCAATCTCTAAGAACATATATGAATAGAAAAATAACAAAATGGGTACTCACAAACATACCAGGATATACCAGGATCATCCTAATTGTTGTCTATATTAGACTTTATGATTGGCTGCTTCAGCCATCTGTTAGCTGGAGCAGCTAATTACAAAAGTACACTCAAATTTGATCACTGAATTTAAAGCTCATCTTATACTTATTAAAAAGGCATACTGAAGCAGAAGAAATCTGACTCCGTGAGAAGAAAAGGGTCAATGGCAACAGAGATTAAGTCTCTGCTAAAATTGTTTATGGATTTTTCATGATGTGAAATATAGTTTTACTCGAAGGTAAGCATCTATACAAAACTTATTTTAAATAGCATAATAAAATACAATGTGTATTTTGAACATCTGAGAATGCAGTATGAGAAGTCATACTTCGCCCACCAAAAATATATTTAAGTGAAACTCCAGGCAAATAGCTTAATAAATAATTGAAACACATATATGTACTGTTTTAAATGCCAAAGGATTTGTAATTTTTCAGAAAGCTTGTGATTTATGTACCATACCTCTTGTACAAAGCCAGACAGGACTGCTTTTCCTCCCTCACTCATTCTTGTCTCCAAATTGGACTGCTTTTCCTCTCTTACTCCTTCCTGCCTCAACTCTCCTCTAACTAATCACTGGCACAATAAATGTCCCTTTTAGTCACTTGAATCCCTGGTCACATGTCATTCCAGTCTTCAGGCTACAGTCATCCATGCCCAGGACTTGGGGTCCCTCTTATGGTGTCCACATCACTACCTGCTGGATGTGGTTACTTCTCATTGGCTTTCCAGTGGCCAGGGCCTCTCAGGATCCAGAAGCAAGTCCTGAGTGGTACAAGCACATGTTTAGTGCTCCATTACCGTTGCACCCTCCAACTACCCTTCCCCCCGGCATCCATAGATGGCATCTGCAAGAGACATTAACAGTGGACTTAGGTGTATAGAATTGCTTTAACAGGTATTTTTAAAAAATGCTGGAGGGTAGGACGGATTTTAAGTTTTGCCCAGAGATGGGCTTAAAAAAATCAACATTATCACCTCTATCAACTAAACAGGTAGCTGACTATAGAAGCAAAAATTGTATACCAGGATCATCCTAATTAGAAGAGGTCTGCGTATCACAGGAATGGCTAGCCAAAGCTACAGATCATTTGACAACTTAAACAGTAAATATACATATGCAGTAAACTCCTCATTATCCGGCATCCACTGGGTTTGGTAGATTCCGGATAAATGTAGTTTCAGGTTGCTTGATAGTTAATATTAAAAATAGGTCTAACTAATACCATACCACATATTATACAATACCATAACATAAACTCTGTATTGACTTCCTATTAATATTGAAATGCAGTAATCAAAAGCAAATTAAGACAAATAGGCACATGATAATTTCCAGGATAATACATGCCACAGATCAGCAAAACAGTGAGTACACAGATGATTTTTGTTCTTTGATTTTTGTTCTTCAGATGATTTTGTTAGTTGAATACCGGATAACAGAGAGTTTACTGTATTTTAATTTTGTATGCAGGTGTTTGTCTGGGTTTTTACCCATAACAAGCAGCAATTTACTTGACTAAATTTACAGATTTGCAGTTAATTCATGAAACATGTTAAATTCCTTATATAAATGTAACCCAGTGTCCAACAGCATATATTTCTCCTACCTTTGACAGGCAATTTCTTTAACTCATAGAGAGGTTACAGCAAAATGAAACAAAGTCACCTTCTAAATCAGTACCACTGAAAAACATGTCAAACGCTCTCCATTATTATAATTTGCCAGCAGGTAGAATAAAGACATACAATTAAGATTCAAACCATTATAGTAAATATGCTGGCAATTTTCTTCACTTGTGTATAGGAATAGGGAATTGCTTTCAGGTAGGGTTAGCAAAGAAAGAGGAAACGGGGAAGCAGAATGAAAGATTATTTCTAAAAATGTTTCTTGGCTGCCAACCTGCTGTAAAATCAATGCAGGCTGATTGCACTGAATTTATCTTAAAAGAAAAAAGCCCAGTGTCTTTCAGTGTGGTTCTTAGCAGTACACAGCGAATGAAAGCCACAAAAGAAAGGTTCAAGTTGCGAGGTGAAAGAAAAGAGACAAAAAGATAGGTCAAACCTTAGAAAAGGTATAATAAACATCAACAGGAGATTAGAAGTAGTGTGAATGGTAGACACTGAACAGAAATTGATTAGGTTTCAAGGAGCACAAAGTAAATTACGTGTAACAGCTTTGATTTACTAAAGATTTGTAAACTGAGCTTTAGTACTTCTGTAAATAATACTCACCTTCCCAAGTAAGTGCTTAATTCATTAAAAAAATAGTAAAGGAAAGCTTGCATGTGATGCCAATTAATAATTACAAGCAGTAATAGTGCCATGTCTAAGTGTACCATAACTAAGTAATATCTAGGCTTAAAGTATATCTAAACCCAAGAACAAATTTAGTATATTGCAGCTTACCTATCCTTACATGTGCTGGCTGCATCAGTTTTTTTTCAGGCTTTGTTAGAATTTATTTTCACCTGGCAATCCCATAAACAACACATTTCTTGTGCTAGGGAAGCTACGCTGACTCACTTCATTGTATCTATGAAGGGAGACTTGGGGGTCTATTCATGAAGCTGCCGAAGGATCTGGCCGTAGCTTCGGCCGATCCTTCGGCTAGCTTCGGCCCCAGGACACCTTCGGTTCAGTAGAACCGAAGGGGTGCTGTACGGGCTATTCACAATAGCCCGTACAAACAACCCGATCATGGCCGAGCGGCTCAGCCGAGCCGAACGCACATGCATCGGCTCGGCTGAGCCACGCTGAAAGCCGAAGCTGGCCTGCTTCTGACAGCTGGGCGGAGCCAGCCGTGATCTTACGGCTGACTCCGGCCACTTTCAGAGAGATCAGCGTCCCTGGTTAACTGCTAACCAGGGACACTGATCTCCAAACAGCAAACTCTCCCTGGCGCCCCGGGAGTCTCCTACTCCCGGCCGCCAAGGAGAGAAACAGTGCTGTGTCTTTTTTTCTTTATTCTGACACGAGCGATGTCAGAATAGGAAAAAAAAAAAAAAAAAGATTTTTCCCATTGAAAAGCATTGGGACATTACTATTGGCTATTTCAATTTGCAATAGCCAATAGTAAACTAGCATTGTACCCGCCCTCTGCTGCAGTTCCCCATCAGGTCCATCAGCAGAGGGCGGAAACAATGCTAGTTTACTATTGGCTATTGCAAATTGAAATAACCAATAGTAATGCCCCAATGCTTTTGAATGGGAAAATTTCTTTTTTTTTCTTTTTCTATTCTGACATCGATTGTGTCAGAATAAAGAAAAAAAAAAGACACATCAGTGCTTCTCTCCTTGGCGGCCTCCTTCTCACCTCTACAGGGCGTGTAAGGGAGATGTACAAGCAATGCACATTGGCTGGAACTTAGTCACAGCACAGCAGCCCACACTGGACCCCAGGCTGAGGATCTACTCCAGCTCTTGTAAGGTAGGGAGAATGGGTGGATCTTCTAAAAAAACAAGGGAATGTCTGTGAGTGTGTGAGATTGTGTCTGTGGTTGTGTGTGTCTGTCAGTGTTTTTGAGGGCCCTTTCACACTAGTACAATGCTTTAATCATACAGTCCTGTGCGTTATGCTCTATACCACGAAATTGCACCTACCGCGCACTATGGTGCACTAGGTGTGTTGCATTGCCATTCATTTGAATGGCACCCCAAACGCACCTCCCAACCACAGTTCAATCGCCTGCACCGCAATGCCGTACGTTCCAGTGTGGTGTGACTTGGTACGCGACTTAATGATCAAGGACAAGTATGGATCCTGAGGTTACACAAGTTGAGAACCACTGCTCTATACATCATATTGCCTGTTTGCTACTGTAGCTTTATTACATAATTTATGTAAGCTTGACAAAGACCATTAAAAGTAGGATAATAATTAGAGATTATAGATGCTAATAGAACCCTATAGTATGTTTACCCATATGACAGTATTACTAAATAATTAGTTAAAGATTGTTATATAATAAACTGTTAACAAAAAATAAGCAAAAAAACATGTTTCATTTTGGAATTCACAGTATATTTTATATTACAAACCCAAGTCCATAACTTGCTTGTTATTCATAACATAATTGATTTGCAGCAGTGGTGTATGAATTAATTTGTTCACATTGATCTGTTTCAGAATACAAAACACACATGATTAATGTCCAGGATGTGTTACTACTATTAATCAAATAGTGATAACAGAACTTTGATTTCCTGAGGGACAAGGTTTAGGGAAGTTGCTCCCGATATCTCGTCCCTGTCTATTTATTGATTGTATGTCAAGATGTAGCCATTCTCTTAAATGTGTGTACATCATGGCACTTCACATTTCTCTTAGTGTCTTAATGTCTAGTTCTTTGTGCCTAAGCATGAACTGTACAATGAAACCTGCTCAGTTTAAAGTTTTTCAGACTCTGAAACTGCAAATAGTAAGAGAGGAAAATTATTTTTATCAGATAGTTTTCTCATTGTTCTTATGTATTACTGTTTGTTGGAAAATGTTCTATAAACAGGAACTATTTTTACTTTTATTAAAGAGCCCCCAGTACTAACCTGCTCAATCCAAATTTAATTTATGCAAAATATAAAATATTGTAACTATAATTTTTCCCATAATAAATAGAGGCATTATGTGTAGACATGCATATACTATCATGAAACAGATTGCAACTTTGTAAATATGCAGTAAATCAAGCAGGGCCAGCCTTTGGGGTGTGCAAGCTGTGTGGCCGCACAGAGCGTCATGGCAACAGGGGCGCCAGGAGGCCGACACAGCAGGGCCTCAAGGCAGCAGGGAGTACAGGGGCGGCACAACCTGCAGCTTCTCCTCGGATTCCCGCTGCTCTCCCCCGCCTGTATGGGCAGAGGCAGCAGGGACCCAAGGAGAAATGGAGTGCTGAAGCCCGCGGAGGGGCAGAGCAGGGAGCTGTCACCAAAGATGGCCAAGTGGTAAGCAGAGAGAGAGCCGCCGGCTGTCAGATCCTGGCTGAGCGCTCTGTGCAGCTCTGTGCGTGGCTGAGTGGTTCAGAGAGTAGGAGAAGATCTGTGATAATTACTGATCGTCTGTGTGCAGCACAAACACTGGAGTGATCACTGATCACTCCAATGTTTGCAAACAACTGGGGACACAGAGTACTATGTGTCTTCAGTTATGAATGAACAGGAAGTGCTTACATCACTTCCTGTTCATTCATGAGTTTTTGAATGGGTAGTAGCAGCTCAGTACTGAGGCTTCTATCCATTCATAACTGGTTTATAGTAAATATTTACTATCTCCAGTTTGTGAATAAATGGGAAGCCACTTCCCGTGGAGTGGGTCTGCCCCCACATTGCAAGGGGTAAGTGCTCATTTTCGTATAGGGTGTAAAATAACAGATATACTCACCCAAACCTCAGTCCCATGTTAGACTGGTCCCTGCAGCCTCTCTCGCCCTCTGCTCTGGCGGTCCAGGTATCCATGACTCATCACATCTAATACAGTGTAATAGACAGAAGAATTACATTGCTGGAATAGAGGGGGGAAAGAGGCTGCAGAGACAGGTTTAGCAGGATGGAGGATCGGGTGAGTATATCATTTTTATTTTACACCCTAGACCAAAATAAGCACTAAACCCTTGCAGTGTGGGGGTAGCTTATACACAGTTTTGCGTTCCTTCATTTATTTACCTTTTCACAAAAAGGCACAATTTAAATTTTGCAAATATTTGTTATTTATTAACTCAATACAGTTTTATCTTTTAGATTTAGTCAGAAAATAATTTTTGTTTGCACTGATACTGATTTTAGTGTGCTTTATCAATTGAATTGTGTATTTCTATCAGTTTAATATGAATTTGAGAAACATTTGCACAATTATCCCAGGGGCTACAAATTTAGTAGCACCATCTTTTTATTCTACCGGGCCTGTGCTTTCAAACAGTATATGGTTTGGGTTTTGTTTTTACAAACGCTAGCAACGCAGCAATTGAAAATCAAATCAATGGGAAAAATTGCAAAAATAGTGTGGCCAGCTGAGGTGCAAAATGTTTCGGAGGGCTTGGCAGCGAAAGGGTTAAAGCCACATTCCTTTACAGACAGCTGTGCTGCCTACATCTAAAAGTCATTGCTGTTATGTATACCATTTTTTACATATGAAAGCTTGTGGTTGCCATTTAATAATTACTGCTATAGTGCTAGGGCACATTTGTGGTTTGTTGCAGGCATCCATTTGTTAACCGATACCGACTATTACAAGCACAAAGGAACAAGACTGTATGATTTTCCCATGTGGCTTTATGTATGTTTTTTTCAACTTGCTATATGTGTTTTTCAGTTATGCTTTACAGATCATTGTAGACGCTTCATTATTTAACAAACGTTGTTTTTGTTTAAGTCTAGCCTGACCCCTATCAGAGATCATTTTCTACTAAGTCTAAGTGCCTTATAAGCATTTTCAGAACATGTGTTGCTATTCTGTATTGCACAATTTGATCTTCTCGAAGCAGCGTGTTCAGAAACACAATGGAGTTGATTTATCTAAAGTGCATTTCAATTTATACAGAATTGAGAAAATCTTCCACTATGTTTGTTATGGGGTCTATTCACGAAGCTGCCGAAGGATCTAGCCGTAGCTTCGGCCCCAGGACCCCTTTGGTTCAGTAGAACAGAAGGGGTGCTGTACGGGCTATTCACTATAGCCCGTACAGCTCCCGAACGTGGCCGAGCGGCTCAGTCGAGCCGAACGCATATGCATCGGCTCGGCTGAGCCGTGCTGGAAGCCGACAGCCTGCTTCTGACAGCTGGTTACCTGCTAACCAGGGACACTGATCTCCAAACAGCAAACTCTCACTGGCACTCCGGGAGTCTCCTGCTCCCGGCCGCCAAGGAGAGAAACACTGCTGTTTTTTTTTTTTCTTTATTCTGACACGGAGTTGTGTCAGAATATAAAAAAAACAAGTTTTTGCCCATTGGAATGCATTGCTAGATTATTTTACTTTTTTAACTATTTTTCTGTTCTGTTCTGTTCGGTCCCTCAAACAGAACAGCCGAGCTATTCTGCTGTTCGGCATATAAGAATAGGCCGAACAGCAGTGAGTAGCCTGCCGGAGGTTCGGCTCAGCCGATCCAGATGTTGGTTCAGCTGAGTCGAACTCCTTCTGCACTTCGGGTCAGCCAAACATGCTGAGCATGTTCGGCCGACCCGAAGCCATGCGAAGCAAGCCGTTGTACGGCTGATTTCAGCCGATATACGGCTGAAATCAGCCGTACAAGCCTGAAGTGAATAGCCGAACAGTGTTCGGCTCACTTCACTTGGGGGTCGGTTGTTCACTCGGCTGCAAACTGAAGAAAGAAGCTGATTGGATGCCATGGGCAACTGCTCCAGATTTTGTCTGCTCCAGTTTTGATAAATTCTCCCCAATGTCTTTAGGGCTTTAACCATTTATAAGGACAGACAGTCCTGCTCATCTAGTTTACAAGTGATAATGAAATCTGTCAACACAATACAGACAGGGTTATAGCCCAGACAAGGAGGACTAAGCAGGATTTTTCAGTCCTGGAATTAGCAGACAGAGCATCTAAAAAAGTTAAGCTGCAACTTTTATTTATGTTATACCATGGAATTGGGAACATGTAATAAATATAATGTAGGTGTAATCCCAGTTTGGCTGCAAAAGTGGAAATACACTTTAAGGCAAATATGAGAAAATGTAGACATGTGGCAAAATTCCTCTGCTCTTCCGCTCTGCACATCACTTCAGCATTTTGATGTAAATAGGACAAATAGAAAACAATTGTTTTTTGCGTGTCCTTGGAGAGACGCTTTGCATCTGCAATAAAAACGCAGATCTGATAGCAGCTAAAACCCAACAGCAGTTCTTACCTTCCCCACTCTATTTAAAACTGTAACATGGACAAAGCAGGACAAGGGTTCTAGTCTACAGTTCAAAAACGTCACCAGCACTCCAGTTTAAACATGAAAAAGATCCATTTAACCACTTGCCGTCCGTCCGTAGTAAAATAACGGACGGACGGCACAGCAGCATTTGCGGGTTGCCGTCTCCAGGCGACAATTTTTTTCTGCTCGCGCGCGCCCCCTAGCGGGCACGCACGGGCAGAAAAGACCCGACCATGACCATTGCACACACATTACACATATTTGTCATGCATTGCAAGTGCTTTCGGGGCCTCATAGGGTCCCTTTCATCAGGCTCGTCATTCTGAGCCTGATGAAGGGGCCCCTGTGAGGCCCCGAAAGCGCTTGCACTGCATGCCAAATGTGTGTTATTAAATGGTTTCTTGTCTTTCTCCATTTTTCTACAAACAAAAAAGCAACTTATTTTTTTCTGTGCTGCTGATGAAGGTTTTTTTCCTCACTTCCAGACTATTACAACTATTGCCACCTGGACAGCAAGTAAGAAAATATCTCCCTAAATGCCCCAGATGGCAGTAAAATCCTGACAATGATTGTAATCCTTCATTATTCTATTCAAATTTTTTTTTAAATGTTGGGCTTTTAGGCTATTCAGTTGAGCCAAGAGTATGGGAGAGTAATGCTCAACCAATAGAGTTGATTTACTAAAGGCAAATAGGCTGTTCATTTTGCAAGGACATTTTTCTCATAGCTTTGCAAAGCATACCCAATCATGTGAAAGGAAAATATATATACAGTGAAGGGAATCAAAATTGGAGCAGACAAAATCTGGAGCAGCTGTGCATGGCAACCAATTAGCCTCTCATAAACTGAAGAGAGAAACTGATTGGTTGCCCTGGGCAACTGCTCCAGATTTTGTGACATCATTTTGAAACAAGCACTTATTTACCTCTTCAGCTAATGGCATTGTGGGGAATTTAATCTTCAAAGTTCAAAATATAGGCACTTACATCGTTGCTATTTATCATTTACTTTTTATGACAAGCAGAATATTAACAGTTTGTCAGACTTCTAATGTAAACACACGGCAGGTGTTTCTAAGCTATTAGAAGCGAACTAAAATTCAACTGTAGAGTTATGTTATGATCTTGTGAGGAAAGCTTTAGAGTACAAGCAACTAAAGAGGTCAGGGATGGTTTGTTTTAAAACTCTTTTACTGCTTTTTAAGAATATGTAAATACTTTAATGTTTATAGTCTGGGCATGGGGGCATGTTTTGGAAAGTTTTATGTAATAGAGATACTTACGAAACATTTACAGCGTCTTTCACAAAAGAGTAAAGGGTTTGGAGAAGGCAGGAGAAGTGAACAATGTAGGCCAAAATAGCTGGTTTGGAAAAATTCTCCAATTCAGCTCACTTTCCACATCAGCTATTTTGGCCTAGATTGTTCACTTCTCCTGCCTTCTCCAAACTCTTCACCCTTTTGTGAATAACCCTGTCAAATTGTTTAGTGGCAACTAGCAAATATAATGATGGTGATGATGACTAAGGATGAGCTCAGGTTTGGACTGAACCCAGTTCCTACAAATCCAAATTGAGATATTGGTCATCTATCCAATCAGCTGCAAACCAAGGCATCCCCCACCCCGCACCTGCACATAATTAAACGGGTGGGATGCTTGTGCCGAGCTTATATGGCCACATTACCATATTAGGGCAGTGTCAATGACCAAATAGATCCATTTGGACATATAAGTTCAACGATGTCATATCATCCCAGATAGCAGGCAATTGTGCTGCAAGTTTGAAAATGACTTGCTAAACTATTGCAGACTTGCCGAGCTTCACAATTTTGATGCACAATTACAGCAAGTCTGCATTGCAAGTCTCCAGACCAGCGAGCTTGCAGAGCTCTTGCTAAGACCTGCAGGACTGTTGCTGTAGACTTGCCAAGCAAATTTGCTACAAATTCAAAAAGTGTCCACTAGAACTTGTGCTGCAAGTGTTCTGCAAGTCTACAACTTGCCAGCAATGTGTGTGGCAAGTTAACAAGAATTACAATTCAACCCTACCATAAGTTTGTGGCAAGTTATCCTTGCTATCTGGGATCCTGTATTTATTTCTTACATGCAGTTGTGGGCGGGGAATTCCGAGCTTAAGATTGGGTGTGAGTACACCTGTATTGCAAACTGGGCCCCATGTCCAGTCTGCTAATCAACATGAGATTATTGGTATTTTTTTAGGGGGAGAGGGGGTTGTAGAGCAGTGGGTATAAACTGTGGCCATTCTGTTTATTTACTTTAAAGAATTATCACCCAGATAAAGTAGCATTTCAGAACTCCGATGGAATTTTATCTAATTTTCCACAATGCAGTTTAATAAAGTTCCCATTTCAGCTGGAAGTCATCTGTGCATAACTACCAGCAGAAACGGATATCTATTGACCCAAAAAATTATATTTTAGATTCCAATGGAAATGAGAACAGGCATTTAAAAACTGATACCTGTTGACCCTAAAACTGATATTTCAGATTCTGGTAGAGGCCGGAGATCTAAAACCCACTAACAGTTTAGGGTCTCTGATAGTGAGAGCTTCAACAGTGAAGATTAGGTGTGACAAATCGTGGGAGTAATGTCTTCAAAGCACAGTGGCAAAAAAGGGAAGTATATGTATATGCACATTCCATCCAATACCAGATCTGTCTTTTGAAAGACATAAAGATGCACGCTCAGATGCTGACATCCATAGAGCTAGTTTATCGCAGGGGAAATCAATAATTATCAGCTGGAGAAATCCAACCCAGCTAATTAGAATATTTAAACTGTGAAATATTTGTGTTTATACGACAGACTCCAACTGTTGGTTCTTCAAATAACTGATAGAGAAATATAATATAGACTACACAATGTAGCCAAATTGTAGATTGAAAGTAGTTCTGGCAACAACTCAGTCAATAGGCATATGTTTCACTGGCCATTTAATGGAAAATAAATCCACTGTATAAGCAAGATGTATTTTATATGCAAATCAGCATGAATTAGCTGTCATTATATTTTTCTGTATCTGTGGCTAATGACTTTAAATCATCATTTTTTAATTGCACTTAATTGTTTATAGTGTAAACACAACTAGTACCATTTGCTTTCAAAAGTCTTTATTACACTTTACATAATTAGTCTTCTACTGCCAACAGACCTGCATTTTATAATTGAAATCCTCCGCACTTGTTCTCCTGCACAAACTTCCTGGTGTCTTATCTCCTTGCACCCCATTCCTGCATATGCCGCTTGCCTTCCTACCCCCTGCTGTCCTCATATGGACATACTACCTGTCATCATATCCCCATGTTCCATTCCTGTACATACTGCCCACCCTTATACCCACCGCATTTTTCGCCTGCACATACTACCCACTGTCATACCCTCTTCAGTATTCATCTTAACATACTTAACATAACATATCCTTCCCATTCCATAACATACTGCCCATTGTCAGACACTCCACACATATGGCTGCCTTCATACCCTTTACTCTTCTTTCCTGCACATACTGCCACTGTCATTCTTCCTGCACCCCATTTCTGTGCCCATGTTTATACCCTATGCACTTCTTCTCTGCACATACTGCCTATACTGCCTATACCCTATACCCTACACAATCCCATCCTGCACACCCTGTGTCTGTACATATCATCATACTCTCTGCACCCTTCTCCTGCACAATTTATCCACTTGGCGTGCATTCACACCTGGGAATCCCTGAAAGTGCAAATTTCTATACACATTTGGCGTGCATTCATGCAAATGCAGCAAAACATGGAACGTGCTTGCGTTGCCATTAATTTCTAATGGCACCCCAAACACAGCCAGTAAGACATGTGTTTTTGCTCACCGTTTGTGCTCACAAAAACACGCACAAACATCTGCTACAGGAGCTTTTTCCTGTGTGTGTCGCATGTGCAGGTCCCATTGAACTCAATTTGGACGTGTGGCAAACGAGGCACGCAAACATGCACAAATGCGCATGAACGTGACTGAAAGTGAGGCGAGTTTGTGGAATGTCGTGCAGGTGTGAATGCAGGGTAAAACTGTTGTTAAGCATTTTATGAAATATCCTCCATCTTGCCTTCTTTTGCTAGTTAATGTTAAGTTGTAATATCTGGTTTTAAAAAGATAGCAGAAAATATTATGGAGAAAGTTGTATTATTTCTTAAATAGTTTTACACATTTGCAGCTGACTAGCTAGCCAATATCAATAATAAAGTTCAAATTTGCTTTTTCCTTAGTTTTGTTGATGAAGCACTGCATGTAAAAATGCTGTCTATGCAGAACATGTGCACTGTAATTAGGCATTTTTGGTGATATCTTTTTCTTAGTTTCAGTCCGCCAGTTTCTGACTCAGCAAGACAAGGCACCCATAACATAGTTACCTATTACCAGCTATGTTTAAAGTGACAAGAAACTAGGAGAAATGCTATTCATTCAAATGCAGTATTATATTGACATTTAATAATAGACAGAAGTAAGGAACATTCAAAGAAAACATTTAAAAAGTGGATATCTTTGCACAGTTTTTAAAAGTCTAAAAACTGATAAACAAGATCTAATATTGTTTTGCTAGTGATGACCTATTAGATGAACAATAAGGTGCACTTAAAGCAGAACTCCAGGATTTTTTGTTATTAACCCTTGCAGTGGAGCATTAACTGCTCTTTGTGTCTAGGTTAAAAAAAAAACCAAAGATATACTCACCCAAAGTTCTGAGCCGGCTTTTTCTTAGATCGATCCCTGGAAAGTCTCTCCTCCTCCTCTGCAGCGGTCTAAGGTCCAGTAAATCATCAACGTCTATGCACTGTGCATAGATGTGAGGATGCTGGGGAACATTTCAATGTGCTGTGGAGGAGGGGACAGGCTGGAGGTACTGCCATGACAGCTGGCTGGTTCGGAGCTTCGGGTGAGTAAATCTTTGTTATTTTAACACTTAGACACAAATAAGCACTTAACCCTTGCAGTGTGGGGGTATCCCCACTGCAATGGTTAATTTTAAAAAAAAACTGGAGTTCTTCTTTAATACGTGGAGGTGTCTTCCAATTTGTATTATATTATATGAAACTGGAAAGGAGATAATTAACTGAAGAAACCAACACTAATAAACTTGTGTTTCATAACACCTACGTTAATAGGAATTTTGCTTTGTTGCATATTCTCTTTCTCCTAATTGGCCATTTGATGTAAATGCAGGTGTAATGTGCTATCTTTAGTAAAAGCGTCTAAAATTCTGGTTGCAACTGACCCATTAACTTGGGACAAAAGTCCTTATCTGCACATTTGTTGTGGGTCAGTGATTTATTGAAGCAAGAGAGTCAAGAGAGTCAGCTTAAAAGGCAGGCAAACAACATTTTCAGATGGAGAGGTCATCAATAGCAACATCCATTTTTCTTTAATGACATGTTTACTTTAATATACAATGTTGTCAACATCTCCCAATCTACAAAGGCATTAGTTAGGATTGAGGAGTCCCAATGTTGGCGATAGATATCAGGACAGAATGAGGTTTAGAGCATGTGCTGGTTTATAACCAAAATGTGATATTTATGGAGCATTAGAGAGAATGTTCAGTGGGGCAGAAGAAAATGAAAGAGAGTGGTAGGGATGATTGAGTAAGCTAAACTCAGAGCAGAGGAAGACTCAGAAAACAAGGTGAGTTGGAGAGACAGAGTGGGGTGTGGAGTTCAGATGTGTGCCAAGAGAGTGGATATTGGGGTGAGAAGAATTAAGAGAGCAGGAAGTGGAGCTCCAAGAAGGAAGATGGAACGAGCAGGCACAGGAACAAAAGAGCTGCATATGGTGTATAAAGCATTGGAAAGTTAGTTGTTGAGGCATCTGCCAGGAGTGATAAGATGTATATGGTGCATGAATGGAAGTGCCTGAGCTAAGAGCGTTTCAGGTGTCTATCTAAAGCTTTCAGTCATGGCAACTGTAAATGCATCCCACAGGCACTTTTTAATAACATAGCAAATTACCCTTCTCTATTATCCTCCTTTACTGAAACTATTTTGTGGGTTTTTTTGTGCTTTAAATATTCTGTAACCAAAACTGCAAAAAAAGGCTTTTCCAAAAGGGGTGGGTTAAGTTACACATGTATGACATGGTGCTATCATCCCAAAAATCTGTACCAATTAATTATTCCAAAAGAACATTAAACTATTACACTATATAGAATTGATACTAGAATTAATATTTATAAACATGCAAAAATAATTTATTACATAAATAGACACACAGGGGCAAGGAAAAACCTTCAGGTTCAAGTCACATATAGATTTTGATCATTAGATCACTTAAGCCAGAATGTTGCATATTAGTGCAAGAAAGTCCATTTCACTAGAAGAAGCTCAGCGCATTTTGTAGAATAAATCCACTTCTTCAGGACAAAACATGAGATACCGCAGTATGGTAAACCCTCATAGGAAAACATGCTTTTCTCTCTTTTTGGAGATATGCTGTTCCCTTTCTTTACAGACCCATCCCTCTTCTCTGCAGAATTACACCTTGTGGCTGGAGCACTTTATATTAGATTGTGAGCACAGGGGCCTTTTTAAATGTTACTAATTTTAATCCTTCAGTGACTTTCTTATTTTTAGTACAGTAAGTAATTAGTTGTTGGGATTTCAAATGTACAGATCAACTACAGTATTTTTTGGTGTGTAAGATATGTGAATCATTGCCTGCTCTCTGGTGGATAAAAAAATGTCTAATTTATTATTTTTGTTGATCACTCTAGATTTATTTATAGACCACTGAATTATTTCTGTATAGATTGTTAAAAGCCATGAATGCCTTTCAAATTTTATCTTGAAGAACTAGATTTCTTGAACTCGATGGACTTGTGTCTTTTTTCAACCTGACTAACTATGTAACTATGTAGATGTATTCAAAATGTGTTAACCTTCGTCTTGAAATGAACTATAATGATCTAATATGCACTATTCTGGCTTAAGTGGTCTAATAATTTATACCTTGAAGCTTGTTCTTCTTGTTGTCATTGTATGTTTAATTATGTGATAATAAATATTGTTTTTCCATGTTTATATATATTAATTCTGGTATCATATCTGATATCTTACATGTTATATTTTAAACTCCCTGTGGAATAATTAAAACTGCTTGAAAGTAACATGGAACATAATATATATTTATTAATGAATATGTTTTTTTTGTTAATTGCTTTCATTTTACACTAATTGGCAAACTAACGTTTTTAAACAGCTAAAAATTAGTAGATCACTGTGTTCTGCAAAGCTGCAATTAATAATTCATACAAGCAATAATTAATGTTGATTATTTAGACATGGTAGACACAGATAATTAGGTTAAATATTGTCACATTACGTCAGAATTCCAGTTTTACATTACTCTGCAAATTTCGGTTTCAATTACTGTTTAAGTTCCTTATGTAATTTGCCACTGAAAATTGTATCAAACATAAAGTAGATATGATTACAATTTGTCTAGTGGTTATTGAAATACATTATGAGCCATGTTTTGTCTTTTTAAATGGTCTCTATTTCAAACAATGCTAATTAAGTAAAGAAAGATAGTGTACAGGGATTTGTTTAGTTTCCATAAAAGTTCACAAAAGCCATAAATTTAAATATAACAGCTTGTGATTTTTGGAAACTCTATTAATTAGGCATTTGTGGAAAGGATTTAGGGAAATATTATCTTAACAAAGAAAATTAATTGATTCAGTTTTCTTTATAGGCAATTATAGCTTCTACTACAATCGTGTTAATAGATTTCACGATGATCATCACATAGGAACGAACACATCTGAAATTCTAAAATGTTTATTAAAAAATTGGATCAGTGATCACAGTCTGTGTATACTTGGGTCATACCAGTGTTTATATTACCAAGGATCATTTCATTGTATAATTTCAAAGTCATTCTATCTAATCCATCGGTACCAAGCCAGTCAATGACTGGTTTGGTACTGATGGATTAGCGCAAGTCTTTACCAAGTAATTACAGACCTGTAAGCTTAACTTCAATAGTTGGGAAGATACTTGGAAGTTTGATCAAGGATCACATGCACTTGTTTTTGCTTGAAAATAATATCATAGCATGGATTCACAAAAGACAGAAGTTGTCAAACAAATCTACTTTCTTTTTATGAGGAAGTGAGTAATGGACAGAGGAATGGCTGTGGATATAAAGTAGTATACTTGGACTTTGCAAAAGCGTTTGATACAGTTCCCCACATGCGGCTA
Source organism: Nanorana parkeri (assembly GCF_000935625.1). Taxonomy (NCBI): domain Eukaryota; kingdom Metazoa; phylum Chordata; class Amphibia; order Anura; family Dicroglossidae; genus Nanorana; species Nanorana parkeri. Next base: position 69,914 of record NW_017307304.1, read on the forward strand.
ATGCTTAAGTTAAGGTCTGTAGGTAAAGAGTATTCAATCTGTAATTGGATAGAAAACTGGCTTAAAAACGGTATTCAGAGAGTGGTGATCAATGATTCATACTCTGAATGGTCTGAGTTTGTTAGTGGTGTCCCCCAAGGTTCAGTGTTGGGCCCCTTACTGTTTAACTCATTTATAAATTACATAGAGTTGGGGATTAAAAGTACTATTTCTGTGTTTGCAGATGACACCAAGTTATGTAGTGGAATACAGTCCTTCCAGGATGTCTCTAACTTACAAGCAAATCTGAATGCTCTGTGTGATTGGGCATCTATTTGGCAAATGAGGTTTAATGTTGGTAAAGTTTTGCACTTGGGGACTAAAAACATGCATGCGTCATACACTCTAGGGGGAGTATGTTTGGGGGAGTCAATGATGGAGAAAGATCAGGGTGTACTGGTAGAAATCATAGACTGAATAATAACATGCAATGTCAAGCTGCAGTTTCTAAAGCAAGCAAAATAATTTCTTGTATTAAAAGGGGTATAGACTCCAGAGATAGAGACATCATCCTGTCCCTCTGTACAAAGCATTAGTAAGACCTCACCTGGAATATGCAGTTCAGTTTTGGGCAACAGTTCACAACAAGGATGTTGTTGAACTGGAGAAAGTGCAGAGAAGGGCGACCAAACTCATAAGTGGCATGGAGGAGCTCAGCTATGAGGAAAGTTTAACTGACCTGAATTTGTTCGAACTGGAGAAGAGTCGATTAAGGGGTGACATGATCACCATGTATAAATACATACATAGTCCATATAGTGAGCTTGGTGCCACATTATTCACTTTAATGTCACTGCAAAGGACAACGGGGCACTCTTTGCATCTGGAGGAAAAGAGGTTTAACCTTTGCATACGGAAAGGATTCTTCATCATTAGAGCTGTGAAAATGTGGAATAGACTCCCCCAGGAGCTAGTTCTAGCTAGCTAAGTCAACTTTAAAAAAAAAAATCTTGATGTATTCCGAAATGCACAGAATATGATTGGATATTGAGTTATTATAGGTATATTAAGCATCAGAGATTGTTGATACAGGGAATATACGATTGCCTTATGCGACCAGGAAGGAATTTCTTTCCCCTGTTGGAGCAAATTGAACCATGCTTTATAGGGGTTTTTTTAAAATCTGTTGATCCTTCCTCTGGATCAACAGATAATTTTGGGCATAACATTCTGTTTTAGGTTTTTCTTCTCTTTTTTTCCTATCTCTATAGGTTGAACTTGATGAACTTGTGTCTTTTTTCAACCTGACTAACTATGTAACTGTGATTCATTGGAAAAATACATTTTTACTAATGCTTACTTCTAGGCTCCGGGCCTGTCAAAAAGTGTCTCTCAGTGAATCTCCTTTAGTGTTAGGATCCCAAAGGAGGGAGCAGAGCTCCCTCCTCCTCTACTTCCTCCTGGTTGGAAGTAGGGTCCCACAGAGGGACCAAGTAGAACAGCCGAGCCGAATACAGCTCAGCTCGGCTATTCACTCACTGCTGTTCGGCATCTATAAGAATATACCGAACAGCAGGGAGTAGCCTGCCAGAGGTTTGGCTTAGCCGATCCAGATGTTGAGTCGAACTCCTTCTGCACTTCTGAGCATGTTCGGCTGACCCGAAGCCACCCGATGTACAGCTGATTTCAGCCGATATACGGCTGAAATCAGCCGTAACAGCCTGAAGTGAATAGCCAAACAGCGTTCGGCTCACTTCGCTTTAGGTCGGTCATTCACTTGGCTGCCTACGGCAGCTGAGTGAATAGACCCCTATGTCTTTTGGTGAGTTTATCACACTACAAACTTTGGTATTGTCCACAAACATCGAAATATGGCTATTAATACAAACCCCAATATCATTAAAAAAACAGGTTGAACAGCATTGGCACCAAGACTAATCCTTGGGGCATGGCGATGCCAAACAAAGAACATTTACAAAATAAACCATTAATTGAAACTCTCTGGAAGCATTCCTGTAGCCAGCTCTCATTCCATGTACACACCATTTCATCAATGCCCAAAGATTGTAGCTTGTATATTAAGCATTTATGTGGTACTGTATCAAATGCTTTTGCAAAATACAGGTACGCTATGTACACTGGCTCTCCTCTATCCAGGTTGCCACTCACCTCCTCAAAGAACACCAATATGTTGGTTTGACAAGAACAGTATTTCATTAAACCATGCTGGTTGTCACTTATGATGTTATGACCATAGACAAATTTTTACATGTAGTCCTCATCAGTATCATTGCATCAAATAATTTTAATACTATGGATGTTAGGCTGACCGCTCTGTAATTCCTAGGTACACATCTTAAACCTTTTTTGAATATTCGTACAGCAGTTTTACGCCAATCAGTTTGTACCCCCCAGTCAAGAAGGAGTCCATACAAATAAGGAACAAGGATCTCCCTATAACTTGGCTCAGCTCTGTAAGTAAGAGTGTAGGTCCTCTGGTCTTGGGTCCTGGGAGGTTTTTCTAGTTTTTGTTTGAACCCTGACTTCTGTCAACCACTGAGGTACATTCCATCCATATTTTTTGTGAGTAAACACTGTGGAGGAGAATGTATTTAATACTTCAGCCGTCTCCCTGTCATTTGTGATTAACCCCCTGTGCTCATCTTTTATGGAACCACCTGTTCTTTTCTTACCTTTTTACTGTTTATATATTGGAAGCATTTTTTTTTTATTGACTGTGGCAATATGTTTTTCGGACTCTATTTTTATAACTTGTAGTTCTGGAATGCCACCGTTATCTCTTTCATCTTACACTTATTAAATTCCAGCTTCTTCTCATTAATGTGCTGTTTTACTGTCAGATTCAGCCATGCAAGTTTAACTATTGTTCTATTTTCATTGCCCAAGGGTATGCACTGGCAACTTCCATTTTTAGTATACCCTTAAAACATTTCCACTTATCCACTGTGTTCTTTGTTAAAAACAATTGGTCCCATTGGTATCCTGCAATGAGGATCACAGCTTACCATAGTTTGCCTTTTTGAAGTTTAGAGTTCTTGTCAAACCAACATGCTTCTCTTTTCTCACCCTGTGCTCACTGTTACCCAAGTTTTCAAGAGCTGCTATGCCTGCAGCCAGCTCTGCGTTGTTTGGAATTATTAGATCTAGTATTGCAGTCATCCGAGTTGAGACTTCCTCCATTTGTTCCATAAGCTGCCCCACAATAAGTTCAGGAAACAGCAAGCCTTGTTTGAGTGTGGGGTTCTTTTTGTCCAATCAAAGTCGGGATAATTGAAGTCCCCCAATATAATAATGTTTCCTTGTTTCCCAGCCATTGTAATCTGTGGGAGGAGCTGAGTCTCCTCTTCTTCCTTTATGTTGGGGGGTCTATAGCATACACACAGTTTACTATTAGCCTCAGTCTTATTTAGTTCAAGCCACAAAGACTATGCACCATCACAATTCTCAATAAAAAGATTCTCGCATTTGAACTTGCAGATTGCTCTTCAGATGCAAGCATACCCCTCCTCCTTTTCTACCAACCCTGTCCTACAGTCCTGAGTTAAATACTCCAGTTCTGAGTTAATTACATCTTTCCATTGGTGAACATCTAATTTGCCTGTCAAGTTAGTGAACCAATAAAAACGGTCCAAAAGGCCACCCAACAGATCACTGCTGTTACCCTGCTAAAGTATTAAACCAGGGGTAGGCAACCTCTGCACTCCAGCTGTGGTGAAACTACAAATCCAATGAGTTACTGCAAGAGTCTGACAGCCACGGGCATTACTCCCACAGGCAGATTATGATGGGATTTTTAGTTTCACCCCATGTGGAGGGCCAAGGTTGCTTACCCCTGTCTTAAACTAATTGAAATACAGTTTATTAGAAACAATTCACAGGTTCATAGAATACCATGTACTTTTCATACACTTTATCTATACATATCTTATAATAAAAATAAATAAATAAAATATTAAAAACAAATTTGAAAAGGTTAGACATTTTTTTCCCGGTTTTGGCCTGACTGGTTTTGAAAATTTAATTTCAGTGCACCTCTAGTCTGTAGTGTTTTAGAAAAACTGTGACATGACATTAAACAAAAATGTATCAGTAATTGGTATCTGTGAGTACTTGGACAGGTATAGGTACTTGTACTTGGTCTGGAAAAGAAAAAGTTATTGTGTATACATAATATACAGTATATACACTATATTGCCAAAAGTATTGGGGCATCCTTCCAAATCATTGGATTCAGGTGTTCCAATCACCTCAATGGCCACAGATGTATAAAATCAAGCACCTAGGCATGCAGACTGCTTCTACAAACATTTGTGCAAGAATGGGTCGCTCTCAGGAGCTCAGTGAATTCAAGCGTGGTACCGTGATAGGTTGCCAACCTGTGCAATAAGTCCATCCATAAAATTTCCTTGCTACTAAATATTCCACGGTCAACTGTTAGTGGTATTATAACAAAGTGGAAGCAACTTGTAACAACAACAACTCAGCCACGAAGTGGCAGGCCATGTAAAATGACAGAGCGGGGTCAGCGCATGCTGAAGCGCACAGTAGTTGCCAACTGTCTGCAGAGTCATTGGCTACAGTGCGTGTGGCCTTCAGATTGGCACACCGACAGTGCATAGAGAGCTTCATGGAATGGGTTTCCATGGCCGAGCAGCTGCACCCAAGCCTTACATCACCAAGTGCAATGCAAAGCATCGGATGCAGTGGTGTAAAGCGCGCCGCCACTGGACTCTAGAGAACTGGAGATGTGTTCTCTAGAGTGATGAATCATGCTTCTCTGTCTGGCAATTCGATGGACGTGTCTGGATTTGGTGGTTGCCAGGAGAACGATACTTGCCTGACTGCATTGTGCCAAGTGTGGTGGAGGCGGGATTATGGTGTGCAGATTTTTTCCAGGGGTTGGGCTTGGCCCGTAGTTGGAGTGGAGGGAACTCTTAAGGCATCGGCATACCAAGACATTTTGGACAATTTCATGCTTCCAACTTTGTGGGAACAGTTTGGGGATGGCCCCTTCCTGTTCCAACATTACTGCGCACTAGTGTCAGGAACCGGATCTGAACCCAGGGCCTATGATGTAGCTGGCGGTGGTTCTACCTGCTGAGCAACCTTAGAACCTTGGAGAGCTCCTCGCCTGACCTCCTGTGTATCCTCGGTTTTACCTAATCCGCTGCTGAACTCCTTGCTCCTCCTTTGAACTTCTTATTTAAGCCATGCCTCTGCACTTCCTGTTTGCCAGATTATTGTGCCCCTGCCAGTATCTTGCTTCCTGCTCCCTCTGTGCTACAATCTACTTATTCCGCTTCCCGTGTACCGACCTTTGGCTGCTGATTCACCGACTACTCTCACTGTCTCCTCCTACATACCGGATACCTTTGGCTCCTGACCTCGGCTTGTTCATTGACTACGCTTCTGCCTGCTCCTCCACTACTACCCGCTGCTTGTGTGTCAAACCCGGCCTGTTGAACTACGAATTGTCTGCTGCTTCAGCTGCTGGACTCTGAGCCAGCAGCAAGCAAGGTCCATAAAGACATGGATGAGCGAGTTTGGGGTGGAGGAACTGGCCTGCACAGAGTCCTGACCTCAACACAATAGAACACCTTTGGGATGAATTAGAGTGGAGACTGCGAGCCAGGCCTTCTCGTCCAACATTAGTACCTGACCTCACGAATGCGATTCTGGAAGAATGGTCAAACATTCCCATAGACACACTCCTAAACCTTGTGGACAGCCTTCCCAGAAGAGTTGAAGCTGATATACCTGCAAAGGGTGGGCCAACTCAATATTGAACCCTACAGACTAAGACTGGGATGCCATTAAAAATCATGTGCGTGTAAAGGCAGGCGTCCCAATACTTTTGGCAATATAGTGTATATATAAAACAAATCAAACATTCAAACAGGGGTGCACAAATCCCAGGAGTCCCCCGTAAAAGTATCAGTACTTGTACCAAGTATGAGACCTTGGTATCTGTGCATATGTTTTGCATGTTATAACAAGTCTGTGTATTCTGTTTGACACAAATGTTGTTTACAAAACTGTATGCACTCAAGATCAAAGAAATATCCAGCATGTTTGCTGGAGGAATATTAAAACATTAATTAATGCTGCAATTGATGTTTAAGTTCTTCTCCCAAGAGCAGCTTGTTATTGAGAGCACATTATATAAGGTAGAATTCTCACTTTAATTACTAATGCAAGACAGTTCAAAAAACTCCTTATCATCAGATTGTATCCGGGAAAGGACTTGTCAACCTCACATAAAGCAAAATAAGTGCTTCTAAATAATCACAGACAAATAAGCACTCCTTGCTGAAGAAAAAAAAACGTTGACAACCTAAGTACAGCTGCAATGGATTGTTCTTACTAAGTATAAGGGAATCGGCTTGGGTTCAATTCACTGGCCAACTGTCAAACTCTTCATAAATTCTAGAAATTACAAACTTAAATCCAAACCCCATTGAATTCAATGGGTGGGGACGCAATTCTGGCAATTTTCAAGGCTAATATATAGGTAAGGGATTGTCAAACAAAGGGCATGGGGAGCTGAGCACTGCCACGGGGGACATACATATCACAAAAAAATAGCATTCAGTAGGAAAAGGGTCTTCCTTTTTTATGTTTTTTTTGGGGAAACATGGGAAAAACACCATTCCTTTGTAATACATGCTTGAGGATGCCTTTAACCTTAAACAGTGTTGGAGTAGTACGATTCTTACAGAGAGCATCAGTGACATTTTATTCTGGCATCACATATTTTGCATGCGTAATTGAATATTAACATTTTACATTTAGCTTGATGTAAATACAGCAGCCACATCCTAATCTAATTTATTTCAAATGCTTGCTGGAATGTGCTCATGTGAATCCTGTCACTGACTGCATGGTCCAACAACATGGATATATTACTTTCCACATGCTGATGGAGGGCAGGAATGGCATTCTGGGGGAAAAAAATAACGGCTGGATACGTGTTGAGATTCAAGTATGTGCTTGGCCCTACTCTGTGTGGCACCATGCTGGCTCTCTTTTCTGCTTGATACGCAACAAGGTAAGCCTGTCAAACTTATTGATAGAAGTAGCAGATGCAAATGGAAATTTTTGTGGAGTGGGAGTAGAGGTGGAAAGTAATGAGTGAGCATTGTGCTGTATAATCATGTGTTTCCTCATGTATGTTGTACCTAAACGACTGATACATTTACTATACTTGATACTCTGCACCACTATGATGCTGTCGGCAGCATATATACTAATATATATATATATATATATATATATATATTACTTGGCAGTAAGCTGCATCTGCAGAACTTCAATGGCAATTGCTTTTCCCTGCCTGGTATTCCCTCCCTCTTCCTCCACATCTGATAACAAGAATACTTGAGCATCCTCCTGCATTAAGTTGCTCATGCTGTGCCAAAATAATTCTACCAACTCCTCCATGCCAGTTTGCAGGGCAATGGTGTGATTAACTTTAGACGAGGAGGAAGAAAAGAGCTCATTTGCTGCTGCGGATTAAATCATGCTGTTCTGTACCTGGTAGGCTGGAGAGGATGAGGAAGGCTTGGTTAGCCACCTCAAGACCTCCTTCAGGTCTTTGCATGCTCTGGATGTATAGAACACCCACTGCCAGAAAGAAAAGGCAGATGTGCCCTGCCTCTCAAAGGTGCATCAAAACCACTGCTTTGTCCTGTGAATGCAGAACCTGCTCACCCCCCACTAACTGAGTGGGAAGGACCTCTGCCTCCCCCACACTGCAATGGTCAACTGTTCGTTTTCATCAAGGAGTGAAAATAAAAAGTTATACCCAAAACTTACAGCCGAAGCCTTTCTCCCTCTCTGCTCCAGCGGTCTAAGGTCCTGTGAGTCATCACGTCCGATACACTGTATTGGAAATGAGGATGCCAAGGGACATACCTTAAATGGAGCGGAGGGGGAGAGAGGCTTCAGGGACCAGACTAGGGACCAGCTGACTGTGAGGTTCGCAAGAGTATAACTGTTATGTTTGCTCCTAGACGAAAATGAGCACTGAACCCTTACAGTGTGGGGGTAGCCTCACTGTAAGGGTTAAAATCATTTTTCCCGGAGCTTCTTGAAGTATCATTTAACTAGTGTCCGTACAGTTAGAGATAAAGCTTTAAAAACTGACATTTTAAAATTTGTAGGTTAGGGTGAGCAATGGGCCTGTACTGTGTGTTCCAGGATCACAAGCAGGTGCATTTCAGGATCACCACATTACTAACAAAAGGGATTAGTGTGGACTGGTGTATAACAATAATGCCTGAATGAAAATGAGGTAGACTGTGCTCCCTAGTATGCACCCTTAGGTTTAATTGCCAGTCTTCACTGTAGTGAATCTTTAAACACAAAAGATCATTAAGTACTTCTTGTTTCATGACTTTTTTTAAACAAAACGTTATATATCCTAACTTCACTTAGGCATATTTGCTGAATTTAAATTTTTAAGCAAATAATACCAACAAATATTTTGATTCTTCTGTATATAAACACTTTAAAGAACCTTTTATAACATTGTTATATATTATATTGTCTATTTAGCCCTGATGTGACAATAGCTAGACTGTATAAACAGACACAAATCCCACATGGAGAAAAGTCACTGAAATATAAATATGCTGTGGGAGCTCCAGATGAATAAATAATGCTTCAGATCTGTATGAACTTCATTCAGCAGTGCTTGTAAATTTGAAAAGTTAATTGGATAGAACTTTTAAACTAAATGCATAAATCTACAGCAACATGAGACTTGACACTTTTTGAAAGAAAAACAAACCTTGTATTGAATGAGAAAATAAGTAAATGCTATAAAAATGAAATAATATGTAATATATAATATGTATTTTATTTACAACACTGTGTGCTACTACTTATAATTGCTAATCATGTCCAAGCCACTTTATAGGAAACATGATATCTAATTATATTCCAAGTGTTAAATTTTGATTGACTTGGAGTTACACTAAGACATAATTCATCTACCGACATGATTTTTTGTTTGTTGCTCATATGCAGGAATTGATCCCAGCTGTTAGGGAAACAAAAATATGATATGACAATGAATGATGGACAATTATTTTCGCATATTCTAAGTAACTTGATATAACTACATGTTATTTAATTTTGTTGATGATATGCACGTCCTTGGCTTGTTGGTTTTTCATTATTATTATTATTATTATTTAGAAAATCTATTAACCTGCTTCTGAAACAAAATTATAAAAACATGGTCAGTGTTTGTGGTTTTTATAAGAGAGGGAAAAAGATTTTTATAACTAAAGAGTAGTAGACAAAGTAGATTTTCTAATAATGTTTATTTTATAAAACCATTTTGAAGCAAGGCTAGGGTAACAAGAATATGTATGCATGATGCACAATTCACAGTGTGCAAAATGGACAGCAAAGTAGCATTTTGTGTAAGAGTGGAGGTAAAGATTGGTAAATTTAAGGCATTAGTTTGATGAAAATAAGTAAAAGGAACATGAGTCTTTGGGAGTTGCAGTGTCAGAGTACTAAGCTCAGGAAAGTGATCCAACAGGGAAACAGATTTTTTTGACTAAAGAGTATTAGACAAAGTTGATTTTTTAAATATTTTTTTTTTTAGAACAAGGCAGCAAGAATATGTATGTATGTTATGCAATTGACAGTGTACAAAATGGACAGCGGAGTAGCAGTTTGTGTAAGACTGGACATAAACAGTGGTACATTTAAGGCATGAATTTGATGACAATAAGTAAAAGGAACATGAGTCTTTGAGAGTAGCAGTGTCATAGTACTGTACTAGGGATGTTCAGCTACCAGTGCCGATACTTGGCATTTTCATGACAACTATCAGGGTTGCAGTGATTGCAGCTGGGACCTAGCTCTGGCACTCCACCACTATCCTGAAATCATTAGTCTGTGTACGACCCCCATACAGCTTCCGGTACATGTAGGAAAATTGTGGCTGCAGCGGCCTGTGTCCCTTCAAATCCCCGCTGCTCTCTGTGCCTGCGTTGGCGGAGACAGCGGGGACACAGACCGCTGCATGCCTTCGCTGCCCCCTTTACCTCCGCTGCTGTCCCGGCCTCCGGTCCCCTGGTCCGTCCGCTGCTGTCCCGGCCTCTGGTCCCCTGGCCCATTGCCTTCGTCTAGGATCAATCAACGATCCGGTCCGGCCATGGCTCCTCTGCCCTGTCCCCCTGCCTCCTCTTCATTGCATGCTGAGAGCCATACCCAGCCTGCTATTGGATATTGTAAAATGCAATAGCCAATAGCAAGCTGGCTATTGCATCCGCCCACTGCCTGCTGTCAATTAGCATGGGGGACCTGATAGAGAACTTTCTCCTTCAGGCCTCTCCTCCGCTGAGCCCTGATTGGGCAAAGTCTTGCACCTCACCTGTGGTCAGGTGCAAGACTTTAACAAATCAGAGCTTCAGTGGGCATTTTGAATTATGGAATGTCCGCGGTCGAACAAACCACAAACATCCCATAAAGTTCGGCGTTCGACGAGCGCTCAAACTGCTGATGTTCGATTAGAACTCATGTTCGAATCGAACACTTGGCCTATCACTACCCAGGAGCTCCGTATGCTCCTTAAAAATGACAGCTGCCTCCTAACTTTTGATTTTTTTAATCTAGTCTAGTCTTGGAGCTGGAAAAGCATCTGTACTTGTACTGGTACCGAGTACATGATTTTTTGTTCGTTGTTCATATGTAGGAAATATATCCCACCTGCTTGGGAAACAAAAAATATGATATGACAATGTAACTTGTAATAAAAATAAACATTACAGTGTATTTATTTAGCTAAAAAGGTCTCCAAAATATTGTAACGACTATGTGCAGAGTGTTAAAAAAAATGCACCAATTGTAAATGGAGATAATCAAATGCAAATAATTTCTGACTCACTTATGAATTAGATATTTAAAAACAAGCTGATCAAAGGAATCATTCAATTCAGGAAATCAGAGAATTGTGGTTTATGAATGTAAGTTTCTCTGCATATTATGCAACACTAAGTGCATTTTTTACAGACAATTGAAAAATTAACAATTCAGATAATTTGTATATCAATTCACTAATTAGTAATCAAGAATTTAATGTCATGCATATTATTTCTTCACAAAGCTGTCTAATATTATAATATACTTTTTGATTAGTTGCATTATTGTAATTGCTGTCAACTTTTACAAATATTAGAAGAAAAATATAGCCATTTTTTATGACTAATCTTTTTTTCGGTAACATAAAGTTTGACTTCAACATAAGTCATAAGAGCGTGAAGACAGAGCTGAAAAAATATGTGTATTACTGTGGCCTTTAGACTAGCACAGTGCAAACTTTGAATACAAGACCCATTGTACTAAAACTGAGCAGTTGAGGTTTACCTAACTCACATACAGTATTGTCCTCTTTCTTGTTCCTTGAGACCATATATAGTATCTTTCTATTCCTGCTGCAAGTAATATAAACGATAATATTTCCTAGATTCATCTTGGTTTTAGAAAGAGAATGATAAGAATTTCTTCAGGGCTATAGTAATTTTAGGAGAGAGATTTGAACCAATGTAGCTATGTCATCTAGGTTGGCTCTGACATATAGTGCATGCTTCCTTTGTACTTGAAATGTAATGCACCACTGTACTTAAAATACTGGCTGCTTTATGTAAAACAACTACCTATAATATTCCTAGTTAGTTAATAGGAATTCATTGTGCCTTGGAGGTTTCTGAACATAATTGTATTGTACATTTCAACAAATGAGATTGCAGAGATATGTAGCATTATCAGTTGTTATCAGTTGTCAGGATGCCTTGCTGACCTAATGCACAAAAATATAAAAAAGGAGAGCTTAAGACTGCCCGATGTTTATCTAAAACAGGTGAATTTGGCAGCATTGAAAAGTTCCTCTATTGTTGGCGCATAATATGAAGGTTCATTGTTGCAAGTTTGTTCCAGTGCACACTTATAGGTTGGTTGCTGTCAGGCTGTAGCCAAGTAACCAAAATGAAAAAAGAAAAGTTGTTTTGTGATTCTGTGTAAAATATTTAGGCTTAAACAATAGCAGTGTTTTTTCCCCACATAACTAAAGTTTGTACATAGATATGTAAATTAACTAAATTACTAAAATCTCATTGAAGCTTTAACATTTTAAAGGATGAAAAAGTGAAAACAATATTTTATCAAAATTTTAATTGTTTTAGCAAACTAAATGCAATTTAGCTAGCATATACATCTATGCAGAAAGGATGGGCTTTACAAGTGCTACTGACTTTTCAATAAAGCTGTACCAGCCACAGGAGCTTGGCCCAAAATCTCTCTCCCTAGTAGCACGTCAGCTGTACAAAAGATGGGCCACACTATCACTATTTACTTTTCAATACATTTTTATTGTCCCAGGAATGTCAACATCCCACCAGACAAATACTCCTTTTTGTTTCACCCTGATGTAGTGCTTAATTATACAGATTAAGTCCTATGGGTGGAATGCATCAGTTAAACTGCTATATGAGTCCTTGAAATAAACTGGTTTATTTCAAGGAAGGTGAGGGTGATACTCACCACAAATCAGCTGTTTTAGATGTAGTGTAGCATAGCAGCACTCAAAGCAACCCAGCTAAGCACTTCCACTATACTTTTTAAAAAGGCAATATCAAGGCATAACAAAAGTTCAGTTTTTAATGTAGGACAAACTATAAAATGTGTACACATTGGTATCATTCACTTGTTCATTTAAGGCATGTGCCGCTATACTTTTTATACTGCATAGGAATACGGTTACCATTGTACATTCCAGCCTACTATAGGAACACAAATCTCATATGATTTCTATTTCTAGTGAGACCTTGAAATACAGCTACAAGTATATTTGACTAATGAAGATAGTGGATATGGGTGGACAGTAGAACTGCAAACAAATAAAATTTTCATTTTTTCTGCCATAACCATGTAAAGTTGGCCAAGTAGGCCACAAACATTGGCACAACCTGGAATTACCAAAAAAAGGTGCATAGATTATTTGATTTTTAAAAACAATTTTTTAAATTAGTAATGACATATAAACTTCCCAGTTATGTTTACTACAAATAAAAATAATAATATTAGGTGCAATCGTGAATATGGCTGCACATAACTCAAGATGAGCATAGATGATAAAATCTTTAACATTTCAACTAATGCCCTTGATGAATGACCAACAAACCAAGGGCAAATCTGCATTGTGAAGTCATTGTTCCTCAATCATTTTAAATAAATAAATAATTAATTCAAAACATTTTAGATATTCTGATGACAATTATTTAAGAAAAGCATCAACCAGAAATTACTTAATATAGTATTCGGGTATTGAAATAATACCTTTTTAACATAATGCCACCATACTAAGTTCAGTACATATTCATGAAAATATTTTTTTATAAGAAATTCATCTTTGTGAATCACCCGTGTTATACACACTGAATCATTAGCTATCATTTTTATGTTGAAAATTATATCATGTTTGGAGTTCATGATGAAGTGTAACCACAATGACTTACAACACCCAGAGAGCTAGTCAACATCTGTTATGTCCGCTTGATCTTCACATCCTGCATTTGAGTTCTATCAGGAACGACAGATGTCACTATATACATTTTAAGACATGAAAAGCTTGTAATACAGCAGATTGTGCATCAAAGAAATCTCAATAGAAAACTAAAAGAGGTAGACTGTAAGAATTGACTAGGACAAGCAAATAGGGAATAAGAAAGAGGTGTAGATTCATTGAAGATGAAATAACAGGCAGCTGGGTAATGTTTACATGAATGTACTGCACACGTACTGTTTCAAAACTTTACCCAGGACTTTCTAAGAAATGTAACTTTGCTCAAATTCAGTTACCTAGAATCCCTGCAGACAGAGTTGCGTTAGTAGACTACACTGGAGACAGTATTTACTGTGTTTCTTAAAGTCTAATTTACCAAAACGCTATTCATTTGCTGAGTGTCCATTGCTTGGAAAGGAGGCAAGATTGGGGGATGCAATTGCAACTTTCACCTGCAGCACAACCTACTAGTGAAACCTGATTTTATAGAGCAACCATGGTTGGGCTTGTAAACTCTAAACTACCATAAAGAAATATGTCTGGTTGTTATATACATTGGGGAGGGGGTAGTTATTTTTACTATACGGAGGGATTACAAGCAAACAGAGGCTTTTCATTTTCCTGAGCATGCTGTTCATTTATATGATGTATCATTGAGAGATTGCAATTTGGTGAATGACTGGGTGAATTACATTAAAGGCAAATTATCACAATTCTATAGTTCTCCACTAACAGTTCTCCACCAATATTGGCACCTAAAGGATAATCCCACTCTTGAGTGTTCATTATTTTTGTCTGAAATAGTTTCTCCTGATAAATACAGTAGTTATGTATGTGTTTTGACCCTTGTAAAGATGCTGTAAAATAGCGTCTTCTTGTCAGTGCAGACCTTTTTTTGAAATTTGCCACAACAAAGATCCTTTTTCCTAGTTACCATGCACCACACTCATATGGGGCAACTGCATGGTTTCCTAATGCAGCCTTGCAAGTGTGTGCATTCCCAGTGTGTGTGGCTTGACATTTTACCCCCTGTGTGTGCCTGTGATATTGTTTGAATGTGCAGCAGCTACTGTTTGTGTTTGCACTTTATTTTTTCATATCTTTTTTTCTGTTGTCCTTTTAGTGGTTAATTTTTATGCTTTTTTCATTTTTAAATAAAGTTTAAAATAACTGTCTCTTTTATCTTGTTCCTTTCTGTAGTACTTTCATTTCTATATTTATGTCTGCGTGACTTTTGTGATGCTTAGGGATAAGATTTGAGTTCACAACAACACAGGGTTTGCCCTGTACTCTACCTGTTCATGGTTTACTGAACGGGCAAACTAATTGGCCACATTTGGCCTGTTCGTCAAGGCAAACCTCTGACTGCTGCTGCAGCAGGAAGTCATTCATTTAGTGGTGGTATTACTATCATCACTAAATGACAACTTCCTGCTGTGCATCATTAGTTGCTAGGATGCTAACAGTCGCACAGTGTCATTAGTTGCTATGACATAAGCAGTCACCAGCATCCTAGCAACCATTGATCCCATTGCCGGCCAGCTTGTTTGAAACCATTTATGGTCATGACCATATTTGGTCACTGACGACAGGCAGCATCATTGGCCAGTTTATTGACATTTAGCAGCCAGCCAGCGAGCTGCAACATCACCATAATATTAAAGTGCACAGTCCAAAGTCTATTTCCTCTGCCCAAGGAAAGAATAAAGTGAGTAGTAGTAAGATGTGTAATCAAAGAAAATCCAAATCTTCAGCTTTTTTGTTAGATGAAAACATCCTCTTTGTTAGCTCACCTTCGACAAAGACCCCCACAACGGGCCATACAGCACTGATTCCTTTCAATGATGGGCGGGACACCCTATATACAATGGCTCATGGAAACCTTTCTCAATTTTCCAGATTTTTGTGTCTTTATTCATTTGTTTTACTAGTATTGATAAAACAATAATTGGGCTAAAACATCAAATGTCAATGTTTCTATAAAAAAAGATAATTTTTGATAGCATTCCTTCCCTCAGTGCAGTCATAATGCTTGTGCAAAATTTACAAACCAATAAGCCAAAAGTTTCTAAAAGAAATTATGCAGGATGTGCTATGACTGCACTGCTGTTCGGTCTATTCTCATAGATGCCGTACGGCAGTGAGCAAAATAGCCGAATGCCGCTGAGCGGCATTCTGCTTGGCTGTTCTGCTCGGTCCCTCTGTGGGACCGAGCAGAATAGCAAAATAGTTAAAAAAGTAGAAAAAAAACAATAGAAAACGATTGTGTGGAGCTAGCAGTGACAGCTAGCTCCGCCCAACTGTTTTCTATGGGCTGGGCGGTTCTGCTGCCGTAAAAAAAAAAATTCACCATAGGAATGCATAGCTAGATTCCTATTGGCTATTTCAATTTGCAATAGCCAATAGCAAACTAGCTATTGCACCCGCCCTCTGCTGCTGTCAATCACTAGAGGGGACCTGATGGAGAACTGCAGGTCCCCTCTGCTGATTGACAGCAGCAGTGGGCGGGTGCAATAGCTAGTTTGCTATTGGCTATTGCAAATTGAAATAGCCAATAGGAGTCTAGCTATGCATTCCTATGGTGAATATTTTTTTTTTTATTCTAACGCCAGCCAACGGCTCCATGTCAGAATTAAAAAAAGCAGGGAAAAGTTTACTCTGCTCGATCGAGCAGAGTAAAACTTTCCTTTAGAAAGTGTTTCTCTCCCGGGCAGGTGGGAGCCACTATCTAATAGCGGGAGACTCCCAGAGCGCCCGGGAGAGTTGGGCTGTCTGGAGATCAGTGTCCCTGGTTACCTGGTAACCAGGAACGCTGATCTCTCTGCAAGTGGCCGGAGCCAGCCGTAAGATCATGGCTGGCTCCGCCCAGCTGTCAGAAGCAGGCCAATGGCCAGCCGCTTGGCCAGCTTAGGCTTTCACCTCGGCTCAGCCGAGCCGAGGCTTATGCCTTCAGCTTGATTGAGCCGCTCTGCCCACTTCGGGAGCTGTACGGGCTATAGTGAATACACCTTACAGCAGCTCTTCAGTTCTACTATACCGAAGGGGTCCTGGGGCCGAAGCTAGCCGAAGGATCAGCCGAAGCTACGGCTAGATCCTTCGCGAGCTTCGTGAATAGACCCCATAGTTTTGGTGATGCTCATTTCAAATGGCATTCTTGTAAGAAGCAGGTGTCCAGCATTATTGATACATCTCACCAACCAAACAAGAAAGTTCTTATTGAAGCACATAAATCCCAATTCCAGACAAAATGATCTTTTTTTTTAATGGAAATTTTTTTTTTTGGCTTGCACAATGAGTTTGCGGCTAGGGGTCATTGAAAAAGATGGCTACATTTGGGATAACCAAACAAATGTGCTGATGGACAGGGTAGACCATGTATTAAAGACATATATTATTTTGTATGGCTCAGGAACTTCTGGCAGGTGTAAGAACAGCATTGGTGTTTGCTAATATGTAAGCTATGTTCAAAAACTGATCTACAAGCTTTTTATGCAATATTTCATGCTACAAACAAAAAGTCCAAAAAAACATAGCATTACTCTACCTAGTATGTGTTTATGGATATTATATTCTAATGACTTTTTATGACTTATGTTAGACCATCTCAGAGTGAAAATATGTTGGAAATAATACATATATTTTACTGATGCACTCCTTTCTTGGCCCTAATAGAAGATATCTGTATCAGCCCAGGGGCCCAGGAAGCCATAAACGACATGTGTAAAAACTCGGTAGCAAGCCTTGTGCAAAAACCTTAAATTCCATAATGGCTGAGAATGTGCCCTAAAGCAAGCTAAATACAAATGACATAATACATTAAGCCCTACACTTGTTATTTTTGTTCGTTTTGGGGTTGCCTACACTCTGAACCCAAACTGGGGCCTTATGCCTGTCAAAAATTAAAAATAATTAGTAGACCCCTGACCCTAAAATTGTAAGCCTAACTCTGTGGCTAAAGGTCACCAACAATACATAACTAACTGCCCCCCAAAATGTAAAAAACAACAAAACAATTTAAAAAACAAGCAAAAAATTTGAAAAACAAGCAAAACATTTGAAAAACAAAAGGGTAAAGCCACAAACCCGGGATATTACGTTTCTTTTACATGTGCATGCAAAATATCATTTTCTGAAGTTTATTGAAAACTGCAGGCTAACTATTGGCTGATGTTCTTTAAAGTTATGTTCAAGAAGATACTGGTTTTCTTTTATGCAGCGGAGACCATGTTCCAGATGAGGCTTTCGAATTTGTGATTCTTGGCTGTTGGATTTATTATCTGTGAACAAAAATGTAGGCATCAACACCAGGTATTGTTGCCAACTCTGTTCCCAGGATTCAAATTGGGTCTTCTTCTTAGTTCATGTTCTTACCGGGGAACATGAGCTTCAGTTAGGAAGCTTCATTTGAGAAGCATGGAGCCTGATGTAAAACATTTTGGTCCATACTTGCATGTAGATTAGAGTATAATTTTGCCATATCCTGCAAAAGAAAAGAAAACATTTACCAAAAAATAGATTTTTGAGTGGGAGAGTCTGTCTATTGTACTCACATGACCATTTGCAGTTTTGGTATAAGAGCAAAACTGTTAGGAAGAGCAGTGAGCTAAATACGTGACCGTGAGATTTATTTTATTATGTATGCCATGTGTTTTCATGGTAAACAAACATAATTTAATTTTCTGGGCAATTCATCAAATAACAGCTGGCTGCAAACTAAAATAAAAAGGTATTTTTAAACATTAGATGACAATATGGCTCGTGTAGCAATTATATGTGATATATTTTAATGAAAGTTGCATCGTCCTTACAGTACTTGGGTATCTTAACGATTATCTAAATGTAGGCATAACATGGTTATTTTCTAAAAAAACAGCATTTATAAAACAAATATCTGATAGTGTGAAAGGTACACAAAGTACAGTTTGTCTGCAATTCATATGAGTAGGAGCGTTTGCTAAGGATTTGCAAGTTTGATAACAAAAGCTGAGGTTTGCATTTATACCAAGCATAACAACCAGCATATGACTAGTGCCAGATTTACTCTCCCTGCTGCCCCAAGGCTAGGTTCCGCAATGCGCCCCCTCCCCGCCAACCCCAGGACTAAATGTAGAAAGCAACTTACCGCCTGGCGCCCGGAAACTACATGTTGGGGGATTCCACGCCGCTGCCGCCCCTCTGTGCCCTGCCACCCTGAGGCCGGGCCTCGTGGCCTTATGGGGAATCCGGCCCTGAATTAGCAGTTTCTGCTTTTAGACTTCAATATTTTGTAAAAAATACTGTTATTACTGAACACCTGGTTGGTCTTGTAACTACTCAGTAATACAAAATACATTTCTTCTGAATAACCTATCTTGTACTACACTGATTTCAATGTGCTACAGGGGAATTTATACTACAGATCAATTTAAAATATCCTGCATTGCTTAAAATTAGTTTGCAATTATTTTAAAATGGTAAGAAGAAGCACTCCTGGCAAAGAAAAGGTTTATACTCACCTTACCAATGAACTTTGCTGTCTTGAAGAGATAGTTTCGCTGAAGACATCAGGCACACTTTTGTGTGTGTCAGATGCCTTGTACTCCACTGTAGTCTGTGCTTTTTTTTTGCTGACCTTACTACTGTGACCTTTGGGGTAATTTGGAGTAATGCTATGTTTTTTTTTGCACTGCATGCAAAGCCGTGAGGCGTGGACATTCGCATGCAGTGTTTGAGAGCTTGTGTAGCTGAGTGCGGCCAGATGAAAGACTTCATCTTCGGCCAATCAGCTCTTGCGTAACAACTCAAAAGACTTTGCATCCTGATGCGCAGTTTATGCGTGCAAGCTGTCTGGCGCCCTCAGCAATGAGAGCTCTTGCAAGCTGACGTGCTGTGATGAATTGCAAGGCACACTGCATGCGAAGGTCTGCGTGTCATCGCCACTTCCCTTTGCTCCGCGCTGCTTTGCCTGCAGTGTGTTACAGGCTTCACTCTCTCTGCTCTCCTCTTCCAGTGCACCTGCTCTATGTTTACATGAAGTACTAGAATCCTGGCAGGCTTTGAAGTCAATGTTGTAAGAGGGGAGAAAAGGGAGTTGATCTGCAGTGCAGTTCTTACAGTGCTTCTGCTGTAACAATTAAAGATGATGTGCTCCACAGTGCATGCAGCTACAGAGGTCAGGAAGGATTTGTTTACTGCTTGGTATTAATATTTAAATATTACACCTTGGTCACAGGATAGCTTTAAGATTACAAAAAATAAAAATGTAACCCATTTTAAAGGATTTTAATCAGGATAGATTGAATATTTTATACCTATCAAAACCATCTTATTCCCATTTAGTGATGTAAACAACACTCTCTCAGACCTAAAGGGCCTGGTATGTTTTTTGGCATAGGTCCGACCGAAAGTAGCTAGTGGGTGCCAGCGCTGACAGAAGCAGCTATGCGGTCTGCATCTGACAGAGATGCAGACCGTGTAGCTGTGGGGTGGATGGTATCGGTTCACGGGCCGGAATTAGCCCATGGGCCGATACTCGGCTGCTGACCGGGCCCCCCTCTCTGCCCCAAGCCCCATAGCAGCTGCATAGGCCCCTATGGCGGTAGTTCCACCACTGCTCATAAGGACCATTGGGAACAAAAGCAGCCACCCTCCGAAAGGAAGGACAGTGTCAGCACCAATTAGGAGATGATTTGAGAATCTACAGCCGAGTGATACATAAATAAGGTCCAGTATTGTTAATAGTTGAGGTACTTAAATGCATGTTTAAGTTGCATTTAGGAAAGTGAGATTTTAAAAAGTCACTTCAAATTGGTAACATATATTTGGTGACCCATAAATTTGCCCAATTCAATTTGAATCTTAATTGGGATACTAATTTGTGAACCACAGATACCAGAAGATCAGCATATGCTGGAAAGACAGTGGATTCAGGGCTGGCGCAGACTAGGGCGATCCCGGGACACGCATCCCGGGATGCGCAATCGTGTGTGGTTGCACCCAGTGGTTACCATGCATCCCCATTGATTTTTCAACTGCAATTGTATGCGATTGCAGTGGCAGAATCACATGGGGAAACCGCATGATCTGTCTGTCGAGACTGTCGAGACTGAGGTGCCATTAGAAAATAATGACACCACCAGCGCGATCAACGGTAGTGTGCGAATCCGTGACCGTGCGGCCATCCACGTGGTTTCCTGCACGATTGCTGCGCAGTCACGGATCACCCAGGTGTCAACCTGGCCTAAGAGTATTGACTGCAAACTGTTTAAATAAATAACTTGGCTGGTTATTATTATTATTATTATTTTATGCTACAGCTATTCTTTAAGGTTATTTTTAAGTTAGAGGCTAATATTAAATTAATATTGCAAGCAGCATGTTAGTATATTTACATATACAGGAATTTTTTACAAAATAACACATGTTTATTAAGGTATAGTAAAACAAAATGTTGCTGTTAAAGCCAATAAATCTAAAGCCCACAGGAATATTTTTTTATCAGTAGCCATGGTGATCAAGATCTTACTATATGCATTATGGGCTTATTTGTAGCACATATGCGGGTGCCTAACTGAATATAATAGCTGATACATTACCATTACAGGTTTGAAGGGTGAATGTGTTGCACTCCATCTGGTTATAAGTGCAGTAAGTCTAAGACAGTGCTTATAATGTAAAATGTATTGGCAAGCTAGAGATATTTTTGCCATAATATGCAAAATCATGAAGATGTACAGTACTTAAAGACGTACTAAGACATGTTAAAGTGTATTTATTATGTATTTTTATTTTTTACACAGATGAATGTGATGGTCAGCTTGTGTCTTCTCTCTCTCAGTCATCCTTCAGCAGTTCTTCTGAACTTTCCAGTACACATAGTGCAGGCTTCGCAAGGCTCAACAGGAGAGATGGTAAGTTTTCACTGTGATTATGTTGTTTATCTATCTATTCCTCCTGAATCAAAACAGTAAAAAACCTTACAAATGAAATATATTCCCGTTCCGATACACCTGGGAACTTTCCAAAATCATGCACCTCAGTTTGAGGTGTGCCGAGGGGCAGATCAAGGGGAGAGGAAATAATGCTATATATAGTGTATTTCACTAAAATGTAAGCAAAGGTTTAACAGTGGTTTACATGGTGCACCACAACCAAATATGGGGCTAACAGTGCTGTCGTTTGATAGAGAGAGAATTCAGTTATAGTATTATGGTCCTCTAAACAAATAGTATTGACTTGACGATACAAAGGCAAAAAAGGGGCATTCCTGAAATACCTGGACTACAAACGAGCAATTGTTCGAATACATAGACAAAAAAACAGATAATCATGACAATACGCAATCCCAGTCATTGTCTTAAGCTTTGTGATGTGTGCACATTTGCGGTGCTTCATATAAATATTAATATGATTCAACAAGCTGTTCCTTCATAATTTACAGTCTTACAGTATTTCCTAGAACAGAATTTCATGAATACACTAACTTTCAATTACGATTGGCTTACACGGAGGTGTGAAGTTTTCTTTTCTGAGGCACTATTGGGCAGGTTGCGCACAGGGCAGGATTTACACCTTTTCCTACTCTTCAGCTGTCTGTGCCCCTTTTTGACCCCATATCAAGAAGAGGCCCATGTCCTTATCAACATGGGCACAAGATACTTTACCAGGGGGGTCGCCCATCTAGGATAAGGGTTTGCTGTAGATGAAGGGAATCCCCAATTACTTTGTTTACAAACAGAACAAAGCAGCTGGGAACTGTGAACTGCTTGCAGTTTAAATGGGATTTATTTTCTTTGTAAATGTTAGTTATGTTGTACGTTGTAATAGGTCGTATACATTGTGCAGATGTGCCACTTGTGCATGTTATGTGAAGGAATTTTAACGTTGCCTTTTAAGCATTATTGAAATTACTGCTCCCAGCCAAATGGAATTTTGAAAATCTTTTTTTGCTTTAGTACATGTCCCCCAGGGCAGTGCCAATCCTACCACACCTTTCTGTGGTATTCATCTGACTCTTACATATTGCTGCTTTCTAGCAGTTTTCACCTCAGCTGACCTCTCAGTCCTTTAACTGTCTTATTGGCTGTTATGAAATCATTCACATTTGGATTTGCATTGATCCACTGTGCAATTCTCTTTGAATTCTACACTGGATAAATAATTTGATTTGATAGCTTCAATAAGACACATCTCTCCACTAACTTGTTTTACAACTGTTGTTTGTATTATTTATAATGTCCTTTTCTTTTTCATTGGGCTCTATGAGTGAGACATCCAACTTGAAATGTCAGTATCCAATTTCTCTACTATGCTATTAATAACCTCCATATTGTAAGAAGAGCCCAGGATGTAGTTGAGGGGAAATTTAAAAGATGTTTTATATCAGAAAACTATATGTAAATAATGTCAAGAGAATTCCCTGTAGCCATTAGCTCTGCAAGGCCAGTGTCTGAGCTGGTGGCCTTATCTTGGAAGGAACCAATTTTTTATTTTTGCTTAGGGACAAGGTGATGTTTTTAAAAAGGTAGTACCTAGTTTGTGCTGCTGCCCCATGCCCTTGTTTGATTCACCAAGGCAAGTCTTACAAAAAAAAAAGCAAAAAAGCAAAATGGTATTATAAATTGGATATTCAAATACTGTTTACTTAGAGCCTCTGCCTGTCACTTTTGGTGTGACTGACTTTTTTTCTTATAAAGGGGGCCTTCCTCTTAACTGAAAGATTTCCCCCCTCCATTAGCTGCTGCTTGCCCTTCCCCTTGCAGCGTGGAGGGGCAGACAGCCTATGGTCATGGGTTTTTCTCCTGCAGTTATGCCTCCAGGGCAGGGGATCCCACTACCAGAAAATGCAACAGAGATTGTCACAGGTCACATCCTCAAAGTGGGGCATGTTGGGCTCCCACTGGGATGGTAACAGTTGATCCCCTGGATTTTTACCTTGTATCAGGGGGGGTTAAATTACCCTTAAAGCTGCCCCAAAATTCCTTCTCACTGTCAACATTTCAGTTCTTCTTCTTCTCCTCACCCCTATCACCAGGACTCTTTTCCTTCCTTCTTCTTACTGCCAGCACCACCCTAGCCCTTCTCCACCTTGTATTCATCCTCTGTCTCCTGCTGCTTCATGGCATTCTACATGCTGGTGAAGGGCAGGATGGCCTTCTATGGAAAGTAATGACAGCTGACTTATGGACATCTATGCAAAATAATAGTGGCTGAATACCTGAAGATGCTGGGCATGGGGCGATTGCAGATGTCTGTGGACTGACCCTGGGGATAGCAATGAAAACATTTCTGAGTCCCCATATTTAGTTGACAGGGCTATGGTGGAATTAGCTGAAGAGGAAGAGAAGAAGGAAAAGAGCACATGAGAAGCATAAGAAAGGAAAGTGGCTGCTCTGCACCCTTGAGAAGAAATAAAAGAGAGCATGAGAAGAACTGTAAAACATGTGGCTGCTTCATGCCCTTGAGGGGAAGGAAAAGGAATTAATGAAACAATAATACCCAACCAGAGTGAGGTATTGTGGTGTTGTAGGAGATGTTGGAGGAGAAGGAAATGGCATATTAACAAAACTTAAAAAAAGTGGCTGCTATATGCCCTTGAGGTGGAAAAATAGGGTACATGAGCATCACTTTAAATTTAAGTAGCTGCTGTGTTCCATTGGGGAGGACGAGGAGGAAAGGGGTACGTGATTAGCACTAGAAAGGAAAGTGGCTGGCCTGTGTCCTTGAGAAGGAGGAGGAAAAGTGTGCATTAGCCTAAGACCTTCTGGGCAAAACAACAGGGGGCTGGGTACCTGACACTGTGGTATACTTTAGTGTAATTTTGAACAAAGCAAATCAGAGAATAAAATGTATACTTTTTTTTTTTTTAAATAATAAATGTTTATTAAGAGTTTAGTACAGGTAACATAAAAGACAGGCAGACATAGGGATCAGCGCAGTTTCAGGTCATGCAGTCACAGCTCTGCATGAGACACAAGCATATAACAATGCATATATATGTGTTCGGTTCAAGTATCCATCACATACAGTGGTAAATATGTAGATCAAGTCATACAGATGGGGGTAAATTTCTAGTTTCTATAGCTGCTGAGCGCATCTCACCCAGGAGATATAAAGGTAGCTGCGATCTCCCATCTGGCTAAACACCACTAAAGGGGGACAAAAAGGAGGAGAAACACATAGTAACACGGGACTCAAGGGACAACACAATATGGGCGGGGTGCCCCTGGCAGGCGGGGTGCCAGGCTAAGTAGGATACGGGAGGGTACTTAATGGGGAGGAGAAAGGGGATGGGGGGCTTCCACCGGACCCAATAGTACATCTGTCACCCTGGACGGCCCACTTAGGTATATCAGAGGCAGTGCACTAGTGCAGTGTCAGTCAGGAGGTCCTTAGTACGATCACAGGGTCCTAAATGCTGCTGAGTCCATGTACAAAATCCAAGGGGTCCACAAAGTAGCGCATTGGGGTTGAAGCTCATGTAGAGAGGCCGTCAGTTCTTCAAAGCGCATGATCAGACACACTTCCGCAATTCACTCCTGCACGGTCGGGGCGACCACAGTGTTCCAATGTGACGGCACTACGTTTCGGGCCGCTGCCAGGAAGAAGCAGAGTAGGTCCCTCTTGATCGAGGCAAGGGAGCCAGGTAAAAGAGATAGGAGAGCTATTTTAGGGGAGGCTACTAGATCCGTCCCCATTACCTGGTTATAGATGTCAAAGACCCGGTTCCAAAATGGCAACACTAGGGGGCAGCCCCACCATACATGTAGTAGGGTCCCCTCCGCTGCCAGACAACGCCAGCAGAGGGCGGACCTATCAGGAAATATTTTATGTAGGAGGGTTGGGCTTCGGTACCACCGAGTTAGGATTTTATAGCCCTTTTCTTGAGCCGAGCAGGCCACGGAGAGTTTATGAGTAATTACGCAGGAGGTTCGGATCTCTTCATCAGTACCTTTAATAGCCTCATGCAGGCCAGCAACGTCCGCCCTGTGCACATGTTCAAATCGTGCAAACAGGGCCTCCATATCCCTCTTAGAGAGGAGGTGATCCAGCAGGCGTCTGAGCTCTCCCTCAGAGCCCTCCAATGTAGATTCCTCATCAGAGGAGACCTCTGGGTCCGCCAGGACGGGAGACCTGTCGGCTGGCTGGGAGGATGGTGAGTCAGGGGCAGCAGGGGATTCCCCACGTGTACCCGACATGCGGCCCGCAGAGCCGGCAGAGCGCGTGTGTGCTGGGGCTGCAAAGAAGCTGCCGATGCCGGCTCTCGGGGTCCGTGTGCGATCCGGTCTGGTTCCCTGGGCTTTCTTACCCCTCTTGGAGCCCATGACAGGCGGTGATGCGGCGCTTCAGTAGCGTTGCCCGGTCCTGTATTGCGGAGCTAAGGACGAACACGTCCGGCTGCCGCCATAGATAAGCTCCGCCCCCGTATACTTTTTTTTTACAGTAAAATAATGTTTTTAAAAAACTAACACTTTTTCAAAGCAGAACATAAATGCATTTTTATCATTTTCCTTTTTAATTTCTACAAAATAATATTTGCAAAGCAATATTGCTGGGAAGATCCTAGTTATTCCTAAAAATAATGAACATATTACTTTATCTTTAGCAATTACAAATACAAATGAGTAATAAGGTTGAAAATATAAAAATTGCTTTGGTCCATAAAGGGTAAACAGGTACAAGAACTGAAGTGGTTAAAAAAAATGAAAAAAAAATTATTTTCTCCCCCTTATAATAAATTATAACACAGTTATTATAGTTATAACGCATTATATTTGTAGACATCTAGGTTCAGTCACACTATCATAAATCATACTATATAACATAATGCCATGTTCCTTTTCATTCCCCTAGATGTGCATGCTAACTTGATGGTACACATTTTATCAGTATTGAGATTTTGATCCATTATGGGGTCTATTCGCAAAGCTGCCAAAGGATCTAGCTGTAGCTTCGGCTGATCCTTCGGCTAGCATCGGCCCCAGGACCCCTTTGGTTCAGTAAAACCGAAGGGCTTCTGCACGGGCTATTCACTATAGCCCGTACAGCTCCCTAAGTTGGCCGAGTGGCTTAGCCGAGCCAAAGGCATATGCTTTGGCTCGACTGAGCCCAGGTGAAAGTCGAAGCCGGCCGACAGCCTGCTACTGACAGCTGGGCGGAGCCAGCCGTCATCTCACAGCTGGTTCTGGCCACTTACACAGACAGATCAGCGTCCCTGGTTACCAGGTAACCAAGGAGTCCCCCGCTAGGAGATAGCGGCTCCAGGGCGACTGGGAGAGAAACACTTTCTCCCGGAAAGTTTACTCTGCTCGACAGAGCAGAGTGAACCTTTCCCTGCTCTGTCTTTTTTTTTTCTTCTGACATCGGAGCCGCCGGCTGCCGTCAGAATAAAAAAAAACCTCCAAACAAACAGCATAGGAATGCATAGCTACATTCCTATTGGCTATTTCAATTTGCAATAGCAAGCTAGCTATTGCACAAGCCCACTGCTGCTGCAATCAGCAGAGAGGACCTGAAGTTCTCCATCAGGTCCCCTTCTAGGGATTGGCAGCAGCAGAGGGTGGGTGCAATAGCGAGCTTGCTATTGGATATTGCAAATTGAAATACCAAATAGGAATCTAGCTATGCATTCCTATGCTGATTTTTTTTTATTCTGACAGCAGCAGAACCACCGGGTTCTCGGTGTAATGACTGATCAGTGTCCCTGGTTAACAGGTAACCAGGGACGCTGTTCTATCATTAGGATGAGAGCTAATCTAAAAGATAAAAATGTATTGAGATAATAAATAACAATTAAATAACAATTATTTGTAAATTTTTAATTGTGCCTTTTTTTCATAATGGTAAAAAAACAGAGATTGCAAAACTGTATATAAGCAACTGATGCTAAAAACCTGGAGGTCTGCCTCCCACTTATGTGTTGTGGTAAGGTCTGATATGCAGTGTTGTTTGTGCACTGAATTGGTGTGTGTTGTGATAAAATGATGCAGGCATACATCAGCCGCTGCTACTAATCCTTGATTTACACAGAAGTCAAGGGGACCCTCCTGTTATAGGTTCATGGTCGCTGAAGTGCCGGCCAGATAGAAGCATTTTTGTTCTGCCTTGTGTCTGAGGCAGGGGAAGAGTTAAATCACAGTGAAGCTTTCTTAAGACAGAAAGTTCAAATAAAAAAAACTAAACAATGACAGTGCCACAATCTACAGTTTGTAAATTTTTGTGCCACTCATCTTTTTGAAGCTTCTGATCCAAGGATGTAGGGCATGGTATGGGCTTACTAAAGCTGGTTACACATTTTAAGCATCTCCAGACCCAATTAAGACACTCTACTGAAGCCATAGTCCAGCACTCCACCATCTTATCCTAAAACAGAAGATATCTGTATCTTTATATTTTTGACTACCCTACATCTAGCATCTTTTGGCATCTTAATTAAAGCCAAAAATACAGGGTTTGGGTTTTTCCCCCTTACTTTTTAATAGAGCCATACAAATCATTCCTTTATGTCTCCTTACTAACTGTACATCCATCTTCCATTGAAAAGCATGTATACTTCTAAAATTGCATGACCATTTATAAATAATTGAATACCGCTGTTTTAGGTATGTTGTATGAACATAAATAAGCCACGACACATTTTAAAGGTCACAAAAATTGATTATTATATCACAATCACAAGAAGAAATGTCTATTATTCCATCATGTCTACATATTATTTACCCATGTGCATATTTTTAAAGCTGTAATACAGCAATTAACCCACCTTAAAGTAGAACTATAGCCTCCTATTTAAAAAAAAGTGTTGCCGCAAGTAAAGAAGCACTCTGGGCAGAAATAATCTTAACCTTTGCAGTGGGGCTACCCCCCCCCCCCCCCCACCTCAAATACTATGTAACTATGTAATATTCCCCTGCATAATGCCTCTCACTAAGAGCACCCAAATCTATATCATCCCTTTTTTTCACATTTTTGTGCATTTTTCAGTCTACATTAAACAGAGCAGGGTTTTTATTTTGATTCTAACAGTGTAACAAATTAAAGCCTTTAATTTCCTTCCAAATTATTTAAAAATTATGTGCTTATGCAAATTAGTCATAGAGTTTTAGTCAGCGGATACTGCATACTGATGCTGTTACTGTAAATTTGCTCTGTGCATCTAGATTTTAGTGGCCTATTGCCATGACCCATTTGGGTAAAATGTACAGCATATATAAGTTCTAATAACATTTTTTTCAGAAAAGCAAAATAAAAAATAACTTAAAATATTGCCTATTTTACTACAATCTTTGTAAAGTATCCTAAAAAATAAGGCTCAAAGTGAATTCCTTATTTTTCTCTAACAAAAAAAAAGTTAACAAGTTATTTATTTGCAGTGTATTTACTTTTTTTGTCACTCTAGCACACATTTCCTAGGAGAAAGTACAGTCCAATAATTTGTAGAAGCCTTTCAGTTTTATGGCAAAACCTTCAGAGCCCGAGAGCAATAAATAATTGTATAGTACGCTGATAAGCCTGCTCTGTTTTGCAAACAGGTTGCAAAGCTTTGTACTCCATCTATAAAGAACTTTTATGTTGGTTATTATAAGGTACAGTATTACCAGCTACATCCAATTTGCTTTCCTCCCAGACCAATGTTACAATCAATACTTTGTACTACAAAGAGCGGGAGGGACACATATTTCAGCAAAGGAGAAAAGAGACAGACCACACTTTGAAGCTACAGTGGATGGTGGCTAGCTGATAAAAAAAAAATACTACTTTAACAAAGTATGATAGATCTGTGGAACTGACTGTGATTTCAGAGGACAAAGCATACAGGAAAAATATCAGAAGTGAGTCTTTGGGTTTATATGTGAGTTAAATCTTAACTATGCCCTGACTTCATCTTTATACTGTGTGTACACACTCACTGAATAGTGAAAATGGAGAAAGTTTAAAAGTGCGGATGTCAGAACACAGCATATGTTAGAAAAGGCCAAACCTTCTTATTATGTCTGTACATGGCACTCTCTGAATATCTTACTTACAATGTCGCAATACAATATCTCAATATGTCACGCTTCATCATGTCAGAAAATGTTGGAGCTAATTAATATTAAATGTAAATACCTATTAAATAACAGTGTCTCAGACAAGTGTTGTCTTAACTTTGTTTAAACTGGAGAATAGCTAATTAGCCTTTACATTTTTATTTCCTAAGCTGCGTAAATTCCTCCCATGGTCTCTGTATTATTTTTCTGTTTGGACCGAGCCATCCTTGTCATGCACAATTATCATATCAATGTTTAGATGAGTCGGCATAAGGTTTTCAAGGATAATGATAAGGGGGTGGGTTGTGTTTGTGTCCTCAGCCCAGATAGTGATGAATGTTCCTCAGTCATAGTTGGACATCATCAGGGGAAGTGAGTTTGTATTTCCCAGACATTGATTAAAGGAGAAGTCATAACATTTACTATCCTGTTATAACTTCAGCATTGTAATGGGAATAAAGGATATGAATGATTTTAATAATGCAATAAAAGCTTACTTCGTTTTAATTTAGGTAGTGAGTGCTGCCTTCTATCTGCCCATCACTTTCAACAAATTCATGAGTTCCCAGTGTGCTTTGCATCTCTTTCGCTGCTGTTTGATGTGATGCAATCTCCATTTCTTAAGACTACATAGCCCATCATGCATTGCCTCCAGCAAGCAAAGATAATGTTACATTGTTCAGATGTTGAGTTGTAGTTCAGAAGGCACAGTCACTTTGCAAAGTGTCTGAAACAAAGTGTTCTTCTGATATTAAGGGGTCTATTCACTAAGCTGCCGTAGGCAGCCGAGTGACTAACCGACCCGAAGCGAAGTGAGCCGAACGCAGAAGGAGTTCGACTCAGCTGATCCAACAACTGGATCGGCTAAGTCGAACCTCCGGCAGCCTACTCGCTGCTGTTCGGCCTATTCTCATAGATGTCGAACAGCAGTGAGTGAATAGCCAAATGCCACCAAGCGGCATTCGGCTCGGCTGTTCTGCTCGGTCCCTCTGTGGTACCGAGCAGAATAGAAAAGCAGTTTAAAAAGTAGTAAAAAATGAAATAGAAAATGATTGGGCGGATCTAGCAGTGACAGCTAGCTCCGCCCCAACTGTTTTCTTTTGACCGGGTGGTTCTGCTGCCGTCAGAATAAAAAAAAAAATTCACCATAGGAATGCATAGCTAGATTCCTATTGGCTATTTCACTTTGCAATAGCCAATAGCAAACTAGCTATTGCACCCGCCCTCTGCTGCTGTCAATCAACAGAGGGGGACCCGATGGAGAACTGCAGGTCCCCCTCGGCTGATTGACAGCAGCAGTGGGCGGGTGCAATAGCTAGTTTGCTATTGGCTATTGCAAATTGAAATAGCCAATAGGAATCTAGCTATGCATTCATATGGTGATTTTTTTTTATTCTGACGGCAGCCAACGTCTCCGATGTCAGAAGAAAAAAAGAAAAAGAGCAGGGAAAGGTTTACTCTGTCACCAGATAAATGGAAACATGGTGGTTCAGATTTTAGCTCAACAATATACTCTCTCTATATATAGGGAGCGAGAGCAAACTGTAAGGCATCATACACCACCGAAATAATCAAAGTAAATAAAATGCACATTTCACTACTGCATTACAGCATGCAATCTTTTTAGTGCTTAACTTGAATTACCCAATATTATCACTGATAATGGAGGTACAAGCCGAGTGGATACCGAAGGAACATATACATGAGTCTACAGACTGGGGACTGATGTGATCGGTAGTTTTGACTCTCTCCCACAAGATGGTTCAATTTCAAGCAGATAATAGTAACACAATAAGAAGCACTGGCCAAAACACAAATTAATATACAGCATGTAGGTGTTTTCCGCCACAGCATACATGGTAGTAGTTAAATTATATTTGTATTAAATTAACTAGTCCCTTGCTGCAATGACTGGGATTTGCAGGGTTAAAGGAGAACTATGGGGTCAGTGTTTTTCCCCATAGTTCTCCTTAGGGTAACGGGAGGACACAAACTAGCGTCCAAAGAATGAATTCTGCCTGCCTAACTGTTATCGAATAACCCATGGTTACACAGGCAGATCAGAATTGTAGTTTGCATCAATTGTAAAGTTACATCTCACTGTGAATACAGGGTACTTGCGGTTTAGTGGACCCAATGGCAGGAAGGAGATGTCAGATCCCAGACGGCAAGAGTTGGTACCATTAGTCTAACTAATCGTCTGCAGAATTAGGGGTGTCTCGCACAGATGGAGAAGCAGGTGCACTGGGGGAACAGCCGATTCAGCAAGCAGGGAGCAGCAATAACAGTGGGGATAGATTGCTTCAGCGTCCACAACACTAGGACGCTGAGCAATTGAATTCCCCGCCATTTTATTTGACAGCCTGATGTGAGAAGGGAGGAGTGGAGCGAAGCCGCCAGCGTGACAGTGCCGGAGCAACCTGACGCTGCTGGAGTGTGTGGATCGGAACTCCCTCGCTGGAACGAGGAGCGTTAAGTTTATTACACGGGCATGTGCGCTCATACAAAACACGCTCTCATCTTACTTCACTCACCCTTCTGCTTCTCCTGACTCCTGGGGATATTTTGTCCCAATATTCACCCTCCTAACCAGCACTCCCTATCTTCTGGCAGCAGCCGCAATCTACACACCCTCATTCCCATTCCCCTGCTTCCTAGAACCAGTCCTTCCTTCTCATGTGCCCTTTGGAATGCCCTGGAATGTGTCTGTAACAAACTCACCGCAGACCATGATCTTTTTATCTCCAATTCTTTTAACATGCTTGCTGTCACTGAAACCTGGCTTCAGGAATCCAACTCTGCCTCATCTGCTGCCCTCTCCCATGGTGGCCTCCACTGGACACACTCACCCAGACACAGTGGATGTAAAGGAGGTTGAGTGGGAATCCTTCTATCCCCAGAATGCACTTTTCATGTTCTGCCTTCACCTCCCTCTCTATCCCTCGCCTCTTTTGAAGCTCACTATATTATCTTATTTTCTCCAGTTTCTCTGAGGATTGCTGTAATATACCGGCCTCCAGGTCCAGTATATCACTTTCTGGATGACTTCTCTGCCTGGATACCCTACTTTCTCTGCTCTGAAATACCCACTATCATTCTTGGTGACGGTAACATTGCTAATAATAATAACACCCCAGCTTCCACTCAATTTCTTAACCTAACCTCTTCTTTTGACCTAACACAATGGACACACACTCCTACTCACTCTGATGGCAACATTCTAGGTCTTGTGTTCTCTCACCGATGCACTCCATGCAATCTCTCCAACACCCCTTTTCCCCTCTCAGACCACAACCTTGTCAGTTTCACACTTGCCCTGTCCGGAACCCTGAATCTCCCTAATCAGCACACACTTACCCAGAGAAACCTTTCCCACCTCGACCCTTCTCTTCTCTACTCTGCTACTTACTATCTCTATGACAAAATCTCACCATGTCCTGCCCTGACCTGGCTACTTCTGTCATCAACAGCTCGCTCTCATCCTCCCTAGACACCTTGGCTCCCCTCACTACACGCTGACTTAGACCACGTCCAATACAATCGTGACAAACAGAAGAAACCAGAAATCTTAAGAGACATAGCCGCACTCTGTAGCGAGTGTGACGTAAAACTAGGCCTCTGCAAGACTTTACCCTGTATAAAGCTGCCCTCCTAAAATATAACTCCTCCCTCCGAGCTGCCAAACAGACTTATTTTGTAACTCTTATTAACACACTCTCATCCAGACCTTGTCAACTCTTTTCTACTTTTAACTCTCTACTATGTCTCTATGCTGATGACACTCAACTATATCTCTCCACTCCACAACTCACCCCCTCAGTCTCCTTACGTATCACTAATTTATTAACTGACATATAAGTCTGGATGTCACAACACTTTTTAAAGCTCAATCTTACAAGAACTGAGCTCATGGTATTCCCTCACCCCCTGTACCCTTCCCCAACTTTTCGATCATGATTGATAACACAAGTATCCACCCTCCCCCCATGTCAAGGTGCTAGGTGTCATCCTTGACTCGGAACTCACCTTTCTTCCCCACATCCAATCACTATCCAAATCCTGCTGTCTTCACCTTCGTAACATCTCCAAAATACGCCCCTTCCTCACCAATGAAACCACAAAGCTGCTCATCCACTCACTTGTTATCTCTCGTCTTGACTATTGTAACTCCTTCCTTGTTGGCCTACCTCTACACAGGCTATCCCCCTTCAGTCTATCATGAATGCTGCTGCTAGACTTATCCACCTAACCAACCACTCTCTGTCAATCCCTCCACTTGCTTCCAATCGCCCAAAGAATACAATTCAAAATATTAACAACCACTTATAAAGCCATCCACAACTTTGCCCCAGGTTACATCTCCAACCTTGTCTCAAAGTATCACCCTAACCGTCCCCTCCGCTCCACCCAAGACCTCCTGCTCTTTAGTTCCCTCCTCAACTCCTCCCATGCTCGCCTCCAAGACTTCTCTAGAGTCTCTCCCATTCTTTGGAACTCCTTACCCCAACCTGTTCGTCTATCTCCCACTCTGACTGCGTTTCGGCAATCACTAAAGACTAATCTCTTCAGGGAAGCCTATCACACTTCAAACTAACCACTGAACTCTTTCTCAAACAATTCATACCCACAAGGCTACCTTCTCATGTACCACGTGCCCCTCCCTCTTAGATTGTAAGCCCTCACGGGCAGGGCCCTCCTTACCATCTTGTCTTGAATTGTATTGTAATTATAATGTCTTCCGTATATTGTAAATCATCCTCCAGATACTAAGTTATACAAATATATACAAATCCATCATTGGATCTCGATGTTGAATAAACAACGGGATCTTCAGAAACCACTTACCTGTTTTGAGCATATTTGTTTATGCTCAATAGGGGGACCTAAACTGGTCACTACTATGTACTCTCAATTAAATAAGTTACTTTGTCATGCAATGCGTCCTTATGTTGGTAAATGGGAGATAGATTTATTGCAGCTCTGGACAGGAGAAGAATGGAAGCACATCTGGGGGAATATTGCTGGATGTTTGATCAATGTCATCAACACAGAAGTAGCTTATAAGGTTCTTATGCACTGGTACTTTGTCCCTACACATATAGCCCATCTGTATGCTACATAATCTGGTAGATGTTATTAGGGGTGCAATGCAGCGGGGGACATGTTCCATAGGTCCATATATGGTCGATGTGTCCATTTGTTTCTGTTTTTTGGTCCAAGGTGTACTGGTACCTTCTCATGTATCACTTGCCCCTCCCTTTTGAATTTAAGCCCTCAGTGGCAGGGCCCTTTTTACCATCTTGTCTTGAATTGTACTGTGATTGTAATGTCTTCCTTATATTGTAAAGCACTCCGCAAACTGTTGGCGCTATATAAATCCTGTATAATAATAATAATAATAATAACACTGGTTACTAAGAACCCTCTTTAATTATAATTTGAATAAGGACTCTGGACAAGCACTTTTACATAAAACTGTAGTAGGGCTTACTAAACTTCAACGTGTCTTAATTTGTCATGGTTTAGCAGCAAAATTAACCCTTGCTAGGCATTGAAAGCAACAGACCATCACATATGTGGAATTCATTTGTGGAATGAACAGTATTACGGTTATTGAATGCCTAGCAAACATGCAACTGTTAAACATGTGAAAATACTAGACCTGAGCAGCCTTGCTGACCCAGTGGCTTCAGCACTTTCTAAGTCACTTAGTCATTTATTGTACATCCTGAGTGTAGAATTAGATATCTAGTGTATCCAGGCAAGCCCCAGGGTCAGGATGGTTAATGGTGATGGGAAAAGCTACCCATTGGCACCATGTAGAAGATTTACAGCCACTTAAATCACTTGTACATGATAGAAACTGTGAGCTACTCTTCTTGCTGCAATCCTGTGCTGCAATGCTAGAGATAAATGGCCTGATATGGAATATTTGTCTTGCTTTTACAGGATAGACTTCAATTGGTGGATTGGCATCCTAGTACACATTTATTTATCCTGTACATTAAAGAGCATGGTAACAGCAGTACAAATAGAAGTTTTTTTATTTGGGCACCATGTGGTACAATGGCAAAGGTTAATGTCAGAAGCAATTAAACAGAAAGATTCTGATTCAAAAGACAAACTCTAATGTTGCAATATCAGTAGACTTGGTAGAGGTGGCCAGCTTGCCCCAGCAATGATAAGCAGCAACTGAAGAGATAACATTTATTTCAAAGCTCTAGAGCACACCGAAAATAAAAGCCTTTCCAACTTTCACTTTAGACCATTTTTCAGTTTTATATGCTCGAAGGTACACACTATAACAAAATAGATTAATGTAGAACTGTAGGAAATAAGAAGAAATGTTGTTCAGCATAGAAAGTTACCCACTATGTATATTTTTTATTTTGTTATCCCTCCTTTAAAATCCTACTAGATACCTGTTAATTCAGAGCTCTCTGCTGTATGTAATTTCTTGTTAGAGTATGCCAACACTAGGCTGCCTCTTAAGAAATTGCAGTGTTGGCACCTCTGCATCAGCTGTGTCAGGGCCGTCTTTACCGCAGGGCATAAGGGGCACTTGCCCTGGGCCCCATAACATACAGGGGCCCACAGCAGCTGTCCCTTTCACACCCAGCGGCAAACAGAAAATGAGCTGTGCGTTTGAGCCGTTGGGGAGACAGAACGGACATCCGTTCTCAGTAGCAGCCAGCCTGTGAAGTGACCGTCCGTCCGTGTGTGTGTCTCCTGCTGTGATCTCCTCCCCCGATGCCTGTCACAGAGATCCGGCAGGCACGGAGGAGAATGAGGGGGGAGGGTACAGCCAGACAGCACAGGTAAATCTGAAAAAAACAAACAGTTACCATCATTTTCTTTATCTTTATTTACACTTATCTGTATTTAACTTTACATCTGTCTTTAGCACACAGGCTGGGGTCTGGGAGCAGGACTAGGGAGGAAGATTCTGGGCTGTGTTGTATTTACAGGCATATCACTAAACATGTGCTGAAATGTATATTCAGTCCATGTGTTTAGTAATATGCTGTGTAATTGCAATACAGATTTTACTAATTTATCCATGTTCTGTACTACCTGATAAATCATACAATTAGATTTAAATACAAATCGTATTGCATGATTTATCAAGTAATATAGAACAAATGTACCAATCAGTGGTGGAACTATCGCCATTGCGACCCAGGAGGCAGCTATGGGGCCGGGGCACAGGGTGCCCAGCCAGGATGAGGAACAAAGGGGTCCCCCTGATGCCGTGCGGGCTGCCTGGGTCATTATGGCATCGACCGCTCTGGCTGTGAGGAGAAATGCGCCGCTGTTCAGTTCACTGACAACCTGTCAGTGATCTGTGCAGCTGCGCCTTCCTCCTTACAGCCGCTACTGAGTTAGTAACAGCCAGCGGCTGCGGTGGAGGAATCCAGCATCGGCAGTGGGGGAGGAGGCAGGGCCCGGTAGAGGAGGAGACGGGCCCACCGGTGACCATGGAGGGGGAGGAGGCAGGGGCCCAGCGGTGGAGGAAGCTGACAGCGGATTGGGGCTGACAGGTAAGAGGTGTGCAGGGGTGTGACCGGCCCACCTGAGACCCTGCAGAGCGCACTAAAGAGAGTCTATGGTGGGCTCTGCAGGGTAATTCTCAGGTGGGCTGTGTGGAGTCTCAGGTGGACTCTGCAAGGGGTGTAACTAGAAATCAAAGGCCCCCAAACAAAATTTTGCTATGGGGCCCTATGATTTCTAGTTATGCCCCTGGTACCAATACATGGTTATAAGTAGAAAACTAGCTATTGCACCCGCCCACTGCTGCGGTCAATCAGCAGAGGGGGGCCTGAAGTTCTCCATCAGGTCCTCTTCTGGTGATTGACAGCAGTAGAGGGCGGGTGCAATAGCCAGCTTGCTATTGGATATTGCAAATTAAAATAGCCAATAGGAATCTAACTACTCATTCCTATGCTGTTTTTTTAACTATTCTGACAGCAGCAGCTGTCAGAATACTAAAAAAAACCTGCAGATAGCAAAGAAGCTATTGCTTCCTCTGCTATCTGCCATAATTTCAGGGGTTTGCTGTCTCCCCCACCCCACCCCAACCGCAGGGGGGGGGGGCAGAGGGCACCTCCCTGAAATGAGAAGGGCACCTCCCTGAAATTGCTTCTTTCAGGTTGGGATCCCTGCTATACACACACACATACATATATTGTTTTTAGTTTTGGGGAAGGTGATGTAGATGGATACGGGGGGTCTAGGTCAGGAAGTGGGGGGCAGGTAATGGAGGTGGGCGGGCTGTGGGGGCCCATCAGCAATTCTTGCCCAGGGTCCACTTAATATTAAAGACGGCCCTGAGCTGTGCCGACAAGGACTACAGCATGACATGCTGATGCTGGGGAGGAGGCGTGAATAACACTGTTGTGTCCTTTGATAGACAAGCTATTAGCATCTCCATCAGTTGCAGGCCACACCAAGCCCCACCATTTTTTGTTCTGTGCAATTGGCTCTGCACACAGCATACCAGGCCCTCAAGTGCAACAGCTGGTAACAGCCAATAACATGCACCCAAATTGCAAAAGGTGCAAGGGAGCTTAAAATTTTATTTTAGCCATGGCCTGGACCTTACACTGGGATGACCTTCCAATCGTAAGATAGTCCTGCCAACCACCAGTTCCATTTCTGTAAAGGTCACACAGTATGGGGCAATAGAACATGCAAAATTATGATTATAGAAAGCAAGTGACATTTTGTTCATAGGTAATCCTAAAAGGCTTTAACTTTCCCTTGGCAGTGTAAAGGGCTACTGTTATGATACTGTATATCTATAGTTGTACTTTAAAGAAATGTAACGGATTTTCTTTCGACAGATGTTTATTGAACAAAACATCAATACAGTAATTCAAGGTTATCTTCCTTTTTCACTCAAGTTGATTGCTTGAAACCATAACGTTAACATAAGACACACTATAAATAAACAGCTTCTGAAAGACCAGCTACAAGGTGATGCTGTGATGTTCTATTGACATTTCAGTGGATGTCTTCTTTTCCGTGTTTCTTCTTTTGTGCGCTTTATAACTCTCCATCTTAAACTATCTTTTTTCACAAGACCTTTCTAAGCACTAACAATGTGACTTTCCCAATTCTATGAGCTTTATTTATGAAAAACTAGGTGAAAGAATAATGGTGATATTTCACATAATAATTGAGCAGCATTAGATACATGTGGTTTTGGATTTGAAAGACTCGGAATAAAGTCTTGTTGCACCCCTCAATCCCAGGCGGCTGGGTAAGCGGGTAGTGCCCACAGATGGCCGTTCTCGATACGAACTCTAATCCTTTTCTTCACTGTATCTGCCTTTTCCACCTGATATTGGTGGCTGCGCCCACCTGTAAGCTGATGTTTGTAACTGATGTTGGTTCCTTATTTGTACTTTATATTTGCACTGCTCAATAAAAAACAAGAATTAAAATAAAATAAAAAATTGAGCAGTTTAAAGTTTTCATTTTTTTTTTACAATAGTTAGAATATGAAACTGCTTATAAATGTTGGTCCTGGCAGAAGCTCCATGGCCCCTGGATGCTTTAATGAGAGGAAAAATGCAAAAATGGATAAATAGGTTTTGGCACCATAAAAGACAGTGACTGTCAATTTTTTGGCATGGGGGTTTCAGCACCAAATGAAAAGTGTAAAAAACAGTGCCCTGACCGCTAATGTAAATCGACACTTAAGCTGCTCCTTACAATTAGAGGGTTATTCACAAAGCTAGCCGAAGGATCAGCCATAGCTCCGGCTTATTCGTCGGCTAACTACGGCCACCGGAGCCCTTGGTTAGTCACGGCCGACTCCGCCCAGTTGTTATCCATTGGACCCAGCCAATAGAAAACATTGGGGTGGAGATAGCTGTCACTGCTAGCTCCGCCCACTTTAAAAAATAAAATATCTTTTTTTATTTTACTTTTTTCAATCATCTTTGATTTTTTTAAAAATCTTTATTTATTTTTTTGAAATTTATCATTAATTTACATTTGTAAACCTTTTTTTCTATTTTTTTCCCCAACTTTTTTTTACTATTTTTCTATTCTGCTCGGTACCACGGACTTAACAAAGAGAGGTTTCTCTTGTAGAATATTGCAAATTAGGGGATCCCCTATGTGGAGAGTGGGGGTGGTGGTAAAAGGTTCAAATAGTACTAGGGGCACTTGTATCCATAATCAACAAGACAGGAGGACATGCCTAACCTGTAGATATTAGAGAAATTTCTCCCATGGAAGAAAAAAGGTATCCATTAGGTCTAAAGATGTTTTAATTACTATGAACAAGTATGAGATCAAGATAATGCCCCTCGAAAACCAGGACTGGAAAGACAAGTCAGGTAGAAGAATTTCCCAAACAGTAACAGAAATGAGTATTAGTGTACTAGGCTCATGTAGGGGCTTAAAAGAGCATCCTCGTTTTATTCTTATTCTTCCCATGGGCTGGGATTGCTCACTATCTTCAGGGAGGATCAGCACGGGGCCCTCCCACCCCTACGGACCTTGCCAAGTTTTCTCACATCATCATACTTACAACACCCCTTGCGGGGGTCATTCCACTTGGATGTTTCAGGAGCACAGGGACACCTGTACTCATCCACCACCACACTAGACGTTTAAATCATTGTTCCTTACCTCACCAAATCACCTTCATCTGGGATCCCCCCTGAATGTGATCACCTGGAATGTTAAAGGACTCAAATCACCTAACAAGCGACGCCAAGTTCTACGTCATCTTAAAAAACTCAAGGCAGATGTAGCCTTACTACAGGAATGTCACCTCAAGGAGGCGGACTTCATGAGACTGAGGCAAAGTTGGGTGGGCACAGTCGTGGGAGCACCTGCCAATGGGCGATCCGCGGGGGTCATTACCCTGATCAGTAAATACTTGCCGCATACCGTTCTCTCCCACCAACACGATCCACTGGAGGGCAGATGGTCTCACGTCTCCATTCAACTTCACTCGAATATTATTGACATTTGGAACATTTATGGACCATATTCAGAAAATAAATCGTTCTACAACGCTTTGACATCCTGCCTCACGGTTAGGGACTCCACCTCATTCCTCCTACTGGGAGGTGACTTTAATGCCGCGCCTTCTTCATTAGAGGATCGCTCCTGGGAATCGCAACAACCCTCTCGTCTACTGAACCCTCAAGATCAACATCTCAGCACCATGATGCACGCCTGTGGACTCACCGACACATGGAGATTTTTACATCCACTCGACAGGGAATACACCCACTTCTCACATGCGCACAGATCGTTGTCCCGCATTGATTTATTTCTCTCTTCTTCTAACTTGCTCCCCAGGATCCGGTCTGTGTCCATTGAAGATATGGTCATATCTGATCACTCTCCTGTGTTATTGTCTATTCATGGTTTTGATTTGCCTAGTCGCGCCACTGTTTGGAGATTTCCCGCCTATTTGTTCACGGACGACACGTTTCATGATCACCTCCGACAATGGTGGCGCGACTATGCATCCGATAATGTTTCTCATGTTGATGACTATGTACTTTTTTGGGAGGCTGCAGTGCTTAGAGGCAAGATTTTGGCCTATGCAACCTCCCGAAAAAAATTAACGAGCAGAAAGTATGAGGAAGCCTGCGCTGAGGCCAGACAATCTTACTTACTCTATAAGCAAGTCCCAACGGCCACTAATCGATCATCCTGGATCTCGGCCAAGCAATCCTGTGATCATTGGATCCAGCAGTACGATCTCCAAATTAGATCCCAGAAAGATGTAGAATTCTTTAAGCATGGGAATAAAGCAGGGAAACTGTTGGCCAATTTAGCAAGAGGCACATCTGCTGCCTCTCACATCCTCCGGCTGCTGGACGACCAAGGTACGATCCACTCCGACCCCGCTCGCATCACACAAATATTTAGTTCCTTTTACCAAACGTTATATGCTGATGAGCCGGGAGACATGGCTGCCTGCACTGATTTCCTCAGGAATGTTCCCTTACCCTCACTGTCTGATGATGACCTAGCCTTCCTAAATGCACTTTTATACATTCCTCCCCCTGCTCCAAAGCACCGGGTCCTGATGGCCTATCCACAGAATTTTATAAAATTATAGCTGATGATGTTAGCCCCACACTCTTGCTTCTCTTCAATGACATTTTACGCACACGAACTGATCCACCCACCTTCAACGATGCATATATCAGACTACTACCCAAACAAGGCAAAGACCCAATGCTTGCTGCCTCCTACCGCCCCATATCCCTATTAAACCAGGACGCTAAGTTACTCTCCAAAATCCTGGCAGATCGTCTGGCCTCCTTGTTGCCGAAACTCATTTCATCTGACCAAGCGGGCTTCATTAAGGGCCGGGCTGCGGTCTTGAATATACGTAAAGTGATAACAGCCCTAGAATACTCAAAGCTATCATGTTCCTCTCCGTCTCATCGGGCTATCTTGGCCCTGGACGCGGAGAAGGCATTTGACAACGTCAACTGGCAATGGCTCAACTCAGTAATGTCTCACATGGGCTTTTCTGGCACTTTTTTCCACTTCATCTCTACTATGTACACATCCCCTATGGCCAGAATCTTCACGTCCACCGCTCTCTCCCCCCCATTCTCCTTACATAAAGGCACACGCCAAGGCTGCCCTTTGTCACCCTTGCTTTTTAATCTGGCATTAGAACCCCTGTCCCGCTCTCTGACCTCCCCTCAGTGTTTTCAGGGGATTCAGGTGGGTTCGACCGAACTAAAACTAATTCTTTTTGCAGATGACATCCTAATGTTCCTCTCTGATCCCTCTACCCAATTACCGCATATCTTCCAGCATATCCAACACTATGGCACCTTCTCTGGCCTCAAAATGAATATGGGTAAGAGTGAATTGTTACCCCTGGCACTCTCCCCGGCCAGATCCAATCTCGTCGGGCACGACCAATACAACGTTACCATTAAGACTGGCTCCCTCAAATATTTGGGAATACATATCCCCCGTAATGCTGCTGACCTATATGCCCTAAATTACTCTCCGATCATTCGTAAAATCACGGCCGAATTGCAGAAATGGCAAGACTTACCCCTCTCCATGTTAGGCCGCTGCCACTTAATACGCATGATTAGTTTCACCCTGGAGGGCTGGAGGGAGGTTCGGTCGGCAATTGTCAATGAGTCATGGAGGGAGATACAATTTAGGCTGATCCACAAAGCATACTGTGCTTTTAATATTGTTTACAAAACATCTCCTCCAGACTGGTTGACCTCCTGTCCGAAGTGCCATCTACCCCTACCCGACTTTATACATCTGATGTGGCTATGCCCCCATATCCAAGGTTTCTGGACGTCAGTCATCTCATATATGAACGGACAATCTGGCGGCTCTAGAACCCTCTCACCTGACATTTGCCTCTTGCATGCTTTGTTGCCCGCCCCAATTCCTGCAAAACACCGCCTCGCCTCACTAGATGGGAGCACCTATGCATTCTCACTGCTAAGAAGACCATCCTGACCAACTGGATATCTGACCTGCCCCCGTCTCTCTCTATGTATAAGATTAAACTACTACATCTCATGCTGATAGATAAGTTAGATACGAAGTTCAACCAATCCCACACTGAATTATTCTTTCAAACATGGAAACCTTTTCTGGTGTCTGAATTACCTGTACACCAATTGAGGGAGGTTATGACTATCTTTCAACAATCCTCATGGTACTTAACAGAAAAACTGAACGGCTCCCTGGGTCCCCTGGACGTCCTTTAACATTCCCCCCCAACACACTAGTTCACACATGAACCATTTCCCATATGACCCTTGTCACTCAATCTTGGTAGGCCCGTGCAATAAGCACTCCATGATCCTGAGTGTAATCTCGCTGTACCGTTAATTTTGCTTTTTTTTGTTAAATCTCCAATATACAATGCCCCACTAAGCAAAGAAATCCCAGCCCAAGGTCCACCCCTATTCTTCTTTTGGACAAGTCCGCATATCTATATAACCTCGATTCATTGGTTAGTTGGCTCTGTTACTTATTTGCTTTTTAAACACATCTGTAAATGTCTCTGTCTGGTATATTTAACTTGTATGCACTGAAACACGCATAACCATTACTAATATTAGGATAAATTTGGGATAGACCTAGATACTAATCAGAGTAAACTATATACCTTATCTGTTTGGCTGTCTTTTTACAGTTTTGTTGTTATTCATGCAGCTATCAATCGAATTCTTTATCACAACTGAATATATTTTAAATACCCACAATGCAAAAAACTAAAACTGTATGCATTTAATCAGAGATTTTCTCTAAATAAATTGAACATTCATTTGCATTTCTATATCAAAGACATAATTTCTCACAAGTTTTTAAAACCTTGAAAAAAAATTTAGGTCAGGAGTGAGGATCATCTAATTTTCTCAGATTTTATTTGGCATGTGTGATCCTTGTATAAATGTTATACAATACGCACTGATCAACAGCTATTTCAATCAAGGCGCAGCTATAGCATGAAGGTGTAATCGAACCACATATTTGGAGTTTCCTTTTTGACTTCAGATATCATTCCTATCAATATCTCTAGGTCTCTGAAGAGTTATCAGAGCTATGGGTATTCCACCCAGAAATATTATGGTAGGACATGGGTGACTAAGCATATTATAGGTCAGTACCAAATGTTTAATTTTTGCAGCCTTTCCATACATCCTGTTATTTAGAATCTGTGCAAAATGGAGTTTGAAGCATTAGCACAAAGTGAAATGTCTAGAAATTTGCATCCCACTTTAGGCGACCTAAAGACTCTCTCAAGAATCATAGCTAAAATCTGGGGGAGATTCAGTTTTCTCACAAGTTTTTGCCGTACTTCTGGATTTATTCTTGTATTTATTCAGGTATGAGCATAAATCATCTGAGACGATTATGTGCATGCATTCTTTTGATAGTCCCCAGTTTCTCACTGGTTAGTACTTTGGGAGAAGGAGTCAGTAGGCTCAGTGGGGTCAGTGCATGTGGGGAAAAAAGTTAACCTGCCACATAATTGTAGCCACGCCAAGATAGAGTTATGTATCTTCCCACCCCCTGGGGACTACCATTAGTTTAAGGAATCCATGTCGGTTGGACTACTTGAGGACAATGTAATTGACTTCTTCAGATGAGCCTGGAGACAGAAGGGTAAGTTCTAAATTGTGCATGCAGGGGAATTACTTTTAAAGCTTTTGGAACCCCCTCAGAGAGATCCTGCTGCAGAGTTTGAATACAGTAAGGGCATGTGGCCTTGAAATCTCCCCAGGTTATGTATTGATAGATTATAGAAAACACCCTACATAATGTCTAC
Source organism: Nanorana parkeri (assembly GCF_000935625.1). NCBI lineage: Eukaryota > Metazoa > Chordata > Amphibia > Anura > Dicroglossidae > Nanorana > Nanorana parkeri. The sequence goes on from NW_017307304.1 coordinate 114,810, forward strand.
TCCTTAATTAAATGTCACATCTGAAAGACACCCTACTTCTGTTTCAGAAATTATAGATTTTAAATATTCGATACAGAAGAAAGCCATTCCTGATATTGAAGACATATACTGCAGAGTACATTCTGAAACAGCGTAAATGTAATCTTAGTCATTTTACTTTCATGAACAACAACATCTTTCTGAGCTGGAAATTAGGCGTAAAAACTGTCAGTTTTTTGCCAGCTCTTGGGCACTTTGCGATCTAGGTTCATCACATGTAATGAAACCTAATGCTGTAATGTATTGAAATAATGATTATGGTTGAGGAAAAGTGTCCTCTGGGGCCTGAACTGTCAAGAAGGCCTTGGGCACGGGCATATGAGTTACTGGCAGAGTAAATAGCTAATCTAAAATCTAGAATGGTAATCACAAATACAGCATGCTAGAATTAATGTGGGTCACCAGAAAGGGTTATTTCATTATAAACACACCAATAAGCTCAATTTTTCATGGAATAATAAAAGAAGATTATGTATAGAGTCTCAGTAATGCAAATTGATCAACGGAATTTTTTTAAGTGCAGTTATTGCATACGAATACTTCAAGAAACACTGTATAGAAAATCTTTCAATTAAAAATGATAGGACCTGGGTAACAATAGCAATAGCTGTAAATGTAATAATATTAATAACATTAATATTAATATTATGTTAATAATAACATAATAAAATATATTACTTACATTAGTATTATTATTTTCCTTAAAATTTCGGCATTAAAAGGGTAATTTCTCTCTCATGACCTTTTGTCCCTACATTTCCATAGTTTGCAGCTGAAACATCTTTCTTATTTCAAATTACTTGTTATAATTTTTTTATACTTGCATACCTTTTGCTATAATCTCTACCACTTAGTTAGATCCAAACATTAAAACATATTTATTTATTACAGGTATATATAGCGCCGACACTTTACGCAGCACTTTACATGTGCACATTCACATCAGTCCTGCCCTCAAGGAGTTTACAATCTAAGGTCCCTAACTCACATTCATTCATATATACAGGGCCAATTTAGACAGGAGCCAAGTAACCTACCAGCATGTCTTTGGAGAATGGGGGGAAACCGTAGTTCCCAGAGGAAACCCATGCAAGCACAGGGAGAACATGTAAACTCCTTGCAGATAGTGTCCTTGTCCTTGTTTCTTGTATTTTATATTTCTTGTTGTAATGGTTAGTCTGTTAGGCTCTTTGGACCATTGCATATCACTGTTTTTCAGTGTGAATTCAGAAATTGTTCATGTGATTTTCACTCATATACAGTATATCAAAGTCCTCCTGTCCTGTTGTGAGCCGTGCTTTCCACATTGGTGCCTTTTCATGATCATAAGATAAACATTTTTGCAGCACTTTATCACAAGACATGGTTTGCTTCAACAGCCACACAAAAAAGAAAAGAGAAGATATCATCCCCCTCAAATGTAACACTTTTTAAAGATTTTGTTGTACATTTACTGCACTCTGTATATACAAATAAAAATGTTGTTTACATGTAACACTTGTGTTTCACATAAACTGGTGCTCAATACTCTGGTATTCAGTCAAACTAATTATCACAGTCACCACAAATGTGAATAAAGGAGGCTTTTAATGAAGGAGAAGGCATAAGGACTTTAATATTCCTTAGAGCAGATAGGAACTGAAGGGCTGCTGTACGTGCTATTCACTATAGCCCGTACAGAAGCCGAAGGCAGGCGAATGGCTCAGTCGAGCACATATTCTTCGGCTCGGCTGAGCCTTAGGGGGTGATTTACTAACCTAAACACACGCACGCACCAGGTGCGTGTGATTTTACTGAAGCGGGGCAAACGGTCTGCCGAAGCAGACCGTGCGACCTGTAAACGACAATAGCTGGCCGGAGCCGCAGAGTATGTTCGGCTGACCGAAGCGAGCCGAAGGCAGCTGATGTACGGCTTATTTTAGCTGCTGTACGGCTGAAATCAGCCCTACTTAGCTGAAGTGAATATCTGAACGTTGTTCGGCTCTGTTAACTTTGGCTCGGTTATTCACTCGGCTGCCTTCGGCAGCTTAGTGAATAACCCTCTTGGTCTCTGACTGGGCAGTAACTGACTATAACATTACATATATATTTTGTAATTAATTACATGAGTGATAAACAGATGAGAAATATGAAATATGTGTCATTTATAATATACAGCTTCGCTGAAAAAACTTACACTTCTTACTGCATGATGAACTGGCAAGGAGATCCCTTTTAAAAGCTGGATTTATGAATGAAACAATAATATTATTGTTATAGTATTATAACACAATAAAGAGATTATGCAAGTTTAATAATCAACCGTTGACTGATGAAATGCTGGCTGTTGATAATATTATGTAGGCAATGAAGTGGGTTTTGTTGACTTAGGGGTCTATTCACAAAGCTGCCGAGGGCAGCCGAGTGAATGACCGATTTTAATGGTATAAAACACTTTCTATGTGACAATGGTTAACAGAATTACCATAGTGGGGAAACTAACAGCAATATTAGGCTAATAGGAGTTAACTATGCCATATTCCATCCAAAACTTTAAAAAAGTTTATTAAATATCTAGTTGACATGTTCTTTTTAAGGTCTAGACACCTCATAAATGTAATTTTAAAACAATTGTTGTGATCTTTACCTTATGATATGCTTTCATTCATCAAAAATTTAAATGTTTAAAAAGGTAATGGCAAGTATTTGATATCAATTATATATTATGAACTGACTGGGCACTCTAGCAGCTATTTGCATATTTCACATAAATGAAGCCTTCTGAATGAATTTCTGATGAAATTATTCAAGGTTAACCAAGGTAACCTATGATTATGCACTGACTTTAATTTATTCTGGAGCACTACTTTGGACAGATCAAAAGATCTTTGCAGGGCTACTAGGAAACTGGCTAAGAACATACATGTTAACTGTAAGATAGATGATTATCAACTATTCTTATTCATCTCTTGAGAGATAAATACGATTTTTAAAATAATTTAAAGTGACATTAAAGTAAAAAAAAAATTTCCCTCCTCCCATGTTAATGTCAGCACCTACCTTAAATTATGTATTTTATTCCAATCTTCGTCTCCCGGCCGAGAACCGGAATTGCGCATGCGCCCGCCCCAAGATCCTTTGCAGCCGTACGAGCAGTTCATGATTCTCAGCACGGGAGCGCGCAAAGAAAAAAAGGTAAGTTTAAACCGCTGTTTTAGGGTTTTGAAAAAAAAACTGTTTGCCTATATCTACTGCTTGATAGCAGTAGATATAGGCAAAAAAACTGGAGGGTTTAGAACCCTTTTAATAAACTTGTGTGTGAAATATGCTATTAATGAAGTCTTGTATACCCAATGGAATAAAAGATATCAATGATACATGCAAATTTAATTTTTTTTTAGAGTAACACATTATTAGGTAATATTTTAGTTAATTTGTAGTGAAAGTTCTTATATGTTTGTTAATATTGTTTCCCCATTGAATTATCACAACATTCGAACATTAGCACAATGTATAGCCTAGTTTATTGCTCTGGAGACAGGCTAAACAGATAGGTTAAAGGACAGCCAGCTTAGCATAACTTGCAGCAGTAGCACAATGGGAACATATAATAAAATGTATAAAAAGATAACAGACAATACTACTATATATACAACATAATCTTTTTTGGGGGATAACCAACCACTGCAGATTACAACTTTTAGTGCTGAAACAAGATTCCCTTTAGCTTGTCAGCAATAATATCTAACTCAGGGGTCTATTCACAAAGCTGCCAAAGGATCTAGCCGTAGCTTCGGCCGATCCTTCGACTAGCTTCGGCCCCTGGACCCCTTTGGTTCAGTAGAACCGAAGGGGTGCTGTACAGGCTATTCACAATAGCCCGTACAGCTCCCGAACGTGGCCGAGCGGCTCAGTCGAGCCGAACGCATATGCATCGGCTCGGCTGAGCAGTGCTGAAAGCCGAAGCTGGCCGAGCTAAACAGTGGTTTAGTGATAATTGCTGCTCAGTATTAGACTAACCTAAACAGATGTGTCACTGTGCTGATGTATCACTGAAGTTATCATCTAAAAGGCCAAATCTTACTAAAATATTCAGGCAGGTACAGGAATATGCCTCCCAGTATCCAGCCCAAACTGAGTAATTACTTTGTGGATGGACTTCTCCTTTCCAGTTGTTTATTTGTCAAATCAAAAGTCCATGGCTTCCCGGGAGTCTCCTGCTTCGGCCGCCAAGGAGAGAAACACTGCTGTGTCTTTTTTTTCTTTATTCTGACGCGGAGTGATGTCAGAATAGAAAAAAAAAAAATCCCATTGAAATGCATTGGGACATTACTATTGCCTATTTCAATTTGCAATAGCCAATAGTAATGTAGCAATGTATTTCAATGGTAAAAAAATGTTTTTCTCTATTCTGACATCGCTCCTTGTCAGAATAAAGAAAAAGAAAGACACAGCAGTGTTTCTCTCCTGGGCGGCCGGGAGCGGGAGGCTCCCAGAGCGCCTGGGAGAGTTTTTTTTCTTTTTTTTGGATGGCAGCAGAGCCGCCGAACTATAGGAAACTATTGGGCGGAGCTAGCTGTCACTGCTAGCTCCGCACAATCATTTTCTATTTACTTTTTTAAAACTTTTTAAACTCTTTTTCTGTTCTGTTCGGTCCCTCGAGCAGAACAGCCGAGCCGAATGCCGCTCAGCGTCTATGAGAATAGACCGAACAGCAGTGAGTAGCCTGCCGGAGGGTCGGCTCAGCCGATCCAGATGTTGGATGTTGATTTCAGCCGTACAGTGTTCGGCTCACTTCACTTCAGGCCGGTCATTCACTCGGCTGCCTACGGCAGCTTAGTGAATAGACCCCTCAGTGTTTTGCAGTACAGGAGAACAGATGACAATGTAAATACAGACTATTGTTCTTAAATAATGAAAACATTGTAGTGTTCCATCTATTCTATATTTTTTATATTCAGTAAACTGCAAGCCATGTTTATAATTGAACTTGCCAGCTTCAGCATATTTCCAAGTAACTGTAATATTATAAGATAGAAGTACAAGACCAATTTGAGACAACCCCTACTATATGTTTGTCATGTGCTCCTACTTACACAACATACCTAAAAATAATTTTTGAAAAAGTATTTCTTACCTTTTAGATGTCTCTGTGTAGTAAGCCTTGGTCCAGTCAATCAACTGTAACTAAGTGAATCTTGTGCAAAGTCAGTAATTGAATAAGATGGGAAGAAAGTTAACTTTAAGGCATAGTACTGTTTGTATACAGAATGTCACATGGTTTGCAATTTCATGGTTTGGAACTGATTTCATAAAATGAGTTTCAGCGAACCAAAGAAAGACTAGAGAGCTTGCTGACTAGAAGGAACTTGGCAGACTCAGCACTATAGTGTTTGTTATGTAACTGGCATTGACCATTGTCCTTTGAATACCTGACTGAAGTTTGAAAGAAGTGGGAGGTTTGTATGAAAAGCACAGAGTAAACTGATGTATGTTCTTAAATGAACACCATATATCACAAGTCCACCTGTGAGTCTATGAAGCAGAACTGTACTGAAGGACAAGCTGTGACTTAGCTGCTTACATCAGAAGACAAACCTTAAAAAGTACATTCTATGCAAATTTTAAAACGAGGCCTTGCAATGTACCCCAATTCATCAGTCCTTCAGTTTCCTTTTCATTTTGGCATCGCTGTGAATGTCTAATAAAAAACACTGCAATAATTTGATTTCTCTTGACTGCAATCATCTCAGTCTGCAGTGTACTTGGTTCGAAACAATGTGAAGGAATGGCTGTGTTTACAGTAAAGCACTAGTGCATGTGGCTCCCTTTAATGAGATATTGGAACACACACTAAAGGCTTCTTCTTGGCTCTCACATATGGAAAGCCAGTAACTTAATTTAAACATGACTTGGAAACAAAATGTTAGTGGCAATACAGAAAGCATAGACAAAGGAATTTACACAAAACTGGAAACATAAAAACATGGAAGAGTAACAGCAGAAAAATACATTCACTGCACCAGCTAAAGGTAACAGGGTAATTGATGCAGGCTATATCTGAAGCAATATGTGAGATATGCAAGGCATGAAAATGTTAGGCGAGATACAAGTAGAAACATTAAATTAATTGCCAAGGCTCATTATCCCTGTGACCAATTCACTGGTAAAAAAAAAAAAAAACTTATTTGGTCCTCTAACTTGTTCAGCTGTGGCAAAATAAAAACCTGACTGGTTTTGGAAAATGTAAAAAAAAATACAATTAAAAATAGATTTTCTTTTGTCTTCCCCAAATCTTCATTGAAAAACTTTTTTTGGTAGCATGTGTTTCTATTGTCTCTGACTTGAGTCTCACAATAGTGTATTGCAGTATTTGGAGCATGAGATCTAGACTGCAAGACTGAGGCTTTGCCACTTGACATATTATGTGTGACATAATATAACAGAGTATGTGTGGACAGAGTATGTGTGGACATACTTACCTGTGTGGAAGGCACAGGGATGATGCCATCAGTGGACTATGGCTCCTTCATTGTTCAGTCACAGGCTGGGATCTAGACTTTACTGCTTAATTTCTGTGCACTCTGCAGAGAAGTTTATGTCCCAGCTATGCAATGTGGCTGGGTCACAGGGCTAGAAGGTTATAAATCCTTTGACAAGTAATACATTTCAGATATTTGTATTTTTAACTTTGTATTTAGCCATTTTCCAAGGGTTCCCTCTAAAACCTATGCCACACTGTTTATCTATGTATGTATGTATAGCAGTGGCGTAACCAGAGTTATTGGCGCCCGGGGGAGAAATTTTTTTTCCGCCCACCCCATATTATATAAACATCCACTGGAACTGTACCCCCCACCCCCACACATATATATCAGCTAAGGAACTACAAGTGCAGTGTCCAGCTTCTGAGAAGATACGCTATTAGCATAGCGGGGAAGGCGGCAGTTTTTTTGTTAAACGCTTTTAAAGCGGTTTAAACTTACCCCTGTCTACATCGCGCGCTCCCGTCTGAAAATTCGAAACTGCTCGGGCAGCTGCAAAGCATCTTGGGGCAGGCGCATGCGCAGTTCGGATTTTCGGCCGGGAGACGAGGAGAGACGCAAGATAAGACTATAGACGCGTGCACCCGCATCCAGACACCGTGGGACAGGAAGTACCAGCAAGGACAGAAAAGTCAGCGCTGGATCAGAGACCCGCAGCAGCGCTGGAGAGAAGGCTGAAAAGGACAGGAAAGAAGAGGAAGATCGGATTAAGAGACATCATTTATGGTAAGTGCTTTAATTAACATTGGGGGAGGGTAAAAAGTTTTTTTACTTTAATGTCACTTTAACCACTAATACAAAAGTACAAATATTTTATTGGCCTAGAAAATTACTGATGTAAAAAGGAAGCAATGTTTGCATATTTGCATTTAAAGTATTCTACTATCACCACAGAAAAATTATTTATATTTATGCATATATTCCCACAAAATAACATGTTATTTATCTCAGAGTAAAATAAAAAGAAAAGTTTTCAGCAGCCAGCACTGTAAAATGGCATAATATGAACACATTGATAGAATTTTGCCTTACAGCTGGATTGCAGTGAACATAGGTTTTGATACGAAAAAATAAAAAAGGCATTCATTGCCTAGCAATAATGCTAGGAGGGCTCAGCATATTATGCACTATAGCTAATAATATCTTAAATTAATTCAAATTGTCTCCTGGCAATTTCTTTACGAATTGCACATTGCTATCTTAAAATGAATGTGGCCAAAAAAATACTTCTCATTTTTCTACAAAACTGGCCCAATGCCCAGATTTAGTTTTAGAAAAGTAAATCGAGGAAGTTGGTTGAACTGATATAAATCTGGCAGACTATACACAAAATCTGGATCACTTATCAATTGTTCCATATTAACCATGACAATTAGACATATCAATAAACTTATCTATTTTACATTACCATATTATTATTTATGAGGTGTTGATGCATTAGGAATATATATATATATATAGAGAGAGAGAGAGAGAGAAAGAGAGAGAGAGAGAGAGAGAGAGAGAGAGAGAGAGA
>NW_017307304.1:123275-134767 GCF_000935625.1 Nanorana parkeri
ATATATATATATATAGAGAGAGAGAGAGAGAGAAAGAGAGAGAGAGAGAGAGAGAGAGAGATCTATATAGATCTAGATCTATATAGATCTAGATCTAGATCTGTATAGATATACAGTTGTTTGAAAAAGTGTTGGCCCCCTTCCTGATTTTTCATTGTTTTGCACGTTTTTTGCTTTCTCTCTCTCTCTCTATATATATTTCCTGACACCAATCCATGGCAGCACACAATGGGTATGGCTCTGCCCCCAGCCCAATCACAGGACCAGTATCCCAAAGACAGAGTAAACTGCTCAATTTGGGATGAAAAGTCTGCTTCAAGCCGTGATACAGCTGCTAAACATGCAGCATCCTGCGTCCAGCTAGTGGATTGCATCACAAGGATTGTACAACCTTTAAGCAGTGCTTGGCCTACAATCACCCGGCAGGATGCTGTGCCAGGATGCTGTGCCAGGATGCTGTGCCAGGTTTACCCTGCTGGGGCAGCAGTGAATAAACAGGAGAAGGATGGAGGTCTGAAGCCTTCCCCAGTGGTGATGTACTTTATGAACATCTAATGCCTTACACAGTGGTGTTGTACTTTTATGAACTATCAATTACTAGCCCAGTAATAGCACTTACTGGCCGGGGCAATAAGGTCTCAGGGGCATGGTAGTTCTGAATAAATTGACATCAGCAGTGACTTCATAGTAGGACAACTAGCTTGTCCTACTATGCTGAAGACTAGTCTTGGTTTGCACACTTTAAACAAATGGATCAGGATCCAAATATTGCATATATTCATCACTTAAGCCAGAAGCTGACTATGGGACACTGTGCCTGGCAGATGTGTGCTCACATTCCTGCGCACCTGTCCATTAAATGTCTACTTGCCCTTCTAAGGTTCCACTTTTGTTTGTTTACCTGCCAGGCCTGCCAGATGTGGCAGTGAACACAGTTTTGTACAATTTAATCTTCCTCACACTTTGAGGCAAAGTGCCTAGAAATGAACCAGAAAGCAGGCCATAATGTAGGGAGAGCAAACACGTGTTGCTTGTAATCCTTACATCATGAATAGGGATAATTAAAATTTGAGAGTTTTTTCTTTTCCCAGCAATTTCAGAAAAAATTAGGAGGTTTGGTTCAAAATGTTGTCATTTTAGAAAGCTGCATTATTCAATATAAAAGTTGAAATTTAGGTGGCTGCGGTGGTTATTAAGAGTGCAATGGGCTTTAACAGCTCCTAAGGGTTACTAAAATACCTTTTAACTATCGTTAGATATTTTGAATCTGTTCCTCTGCCAGGAAATGGTGCTTCATTAGCTTTCTTATTTTATGTTTTTTATATTTTTTTCCAGAAATGTCATTATAAATTAGCAGATTTTTCACAAAATTTTGCATTTGTATTTACTACATTAGCGTCAATGGTGGAGGTGCTTTTGAGTGGTTTTAAGAGTACAATTGGCATTAAACAGCTCCAATGGGTATGAAAGCCCTTTTCAACTATCCTGGACCTGTTCATTAGCCTGAATACTTTACAGTATTTTAAATCACGAATAGAAATCACACAGTGAAAAAAAGTGAAATAAGAACATTTAAATTTGGTGCACAAATTACAATTATACTGTTAAAAAAGGGAAAACAACAATATATATAAAGAAGGCAGAACAACTAAAAAAATATTTTGCATGGTGAAATTGGTATTTTTGTGGCAAAATCAATTTCACCAAACTCTGCTCATCCGTAATCAAGATGTTTATTCTTATTACAACATGGCTATCAAGAAATCAATATGACAAAATATTATGTGAATGCTGTGAGCAGCAAGAGATCATCTGTTTACAACTGCAGAGAGTGGTAAGGTGGCCATACACTTTACAACCCTCGCAAGACTTTTGTCTTGCAACAGTTGTAAAGTACTTTAAAAAACGTACGATCTGCCCATCTTGGACAGGCAGATCGTACTTGCGATCATCGCAAGCCTACCCCCCTGAGGGGCAGGCTTACGATGACTGCAATGAGGGGTGGGCTTATGATGACTGCAAATGGGCTGCGTGCGCATACAGGCCCGTACGGCAGTTGTCGAACCAGCAGGCCACTAACTCGCCTAGAATTGTACGATTCCCGGCGGGTTTTCTAGCGTGCTGGTTCGACGGAAGACGTGCGACCGTACAGTAGAAACGGTTGCACGCCTTCCATACACTGCACAATTCTCGTACGATCACGGGATTTCCCGCGTTTCTCGTACGAGAAACGTGCAGTGTATGGGCACCTTTAGCAAGATTTCATGAACGCGAGCAAGGCACAAGCACAGCAAATGAGATATCGGTGAGTTATTTATTTTCTGTTCTTGGTGTGCATTTTTAAATTGATGCCTGAATTAAAGGAAATAAATATATACATATACATATACATATACATTCACCTTTTTTTCAGCATTGCTGCTGCTGGTGGGCCTCCAAAGAGAACTTGTATCAGAAAATGAACTTTGTAAGACGTTTTGATGTGGATGTGCTAACAGCTCTGGAAGTGAAAAAAGATCCTTTCTTATGGCAAATAAGTTCCTTAAAAATATTATCCTGTAATGTGTTCGTACAATATAGCTTATATTAACCTTTTTCACCCAGGTTTACTGCAGATGTTCCTAAGGGTTCCTTAATCAGGAAGCCGGCCTGTGAGTAATGACACGCCTCCTGGCTTCCTGATTGGCCGGGAAGCTGGCTCTATTCTAATTGGCTGGAAAGCCGGCTTCCCAGCCAATCAGCATGGAGCTGGCTGTTGGGCCGACTTAATGCTAATTGGCACAGGGACACTGATCTCCAGACAGCCTAACTCTCCCGGGCGCTCCGGGAGTCTCCCGTCCCGGCCGCCAAGGAGAGAAACACTGCTTTTTCTTTTTTTTTATTCTGACACGAAGCCGTGTCAGAATAGAAAAAAATAAAAAATGTTGGCCATAGGAATGCATTTCTAGATTCCTATAAGCTATTTCAATTTGCAATAGCCAATAGCAAACTAGCATTGCACCCGCCCTCTGCTGCAGTTCTCCATCAGGCCCCCACTACTGATTGACAGCAGCAGAGGGTGGGTGCAATAGCTAGTTTGCTATTGGCTATTGCAAATTGAAATAGCCAATCGGAATCTAGCAATGCATTCCTATGTCCAAAACATTTTTTCATTTCTTTTTCTTTTAAAGCAGCAGAACCGCCGGCCAATAGAAAAGAGTTGGGCGGAGCTAGCTGTCATTGCTAGCTCCGCACAATCGTTTTCTATTTTTATTTTTATACTTTTTAAACTATTTTTCTGTTCTGCTCAGTCCCACGGAGAGACCGAGCAGAACAGCAGAGCCGCATTCGGCTATTCACTCACTGCTGTTCGGCATCTATAAGAATAGACTGAACAGCAGCGAGTAGCCTGTCAGAGGTTCGGCTCCTTCTGCACTTTGGGTCGGCCAAACATGCTGAGCATGTTCGGCCGATCCGAAGCCACGCAAAGCCACCCGATGTACGGCTGCCTGTGAAGCAAACCATCCGCTCTGTAAATGACAACGAGATGTCACGGCTGACTCCGCCCAGTTGTTGTACTGTAATGACACATCAGTACTGTACTCAAATTACCTGCGGATGCTGGTCTGTCATTGTGATGCCACGTCTGGCTCTGCCCATCCTCCGGTTATTTAAGGACACTGGGCTGTCACTACATGACAACTGGGCAGAGCCGAACATGACGTCATGGCCGGCTCCACCCAATTGTTTTCATTTGTCCGGGACCTGCTGGAAGATTCTGGAAGGTTCCGGCCAAATGTAAACAGTTGAGTGGAGCTAGCGGTGATGTCACTGCTAGCTCCGCCCAATTGTTTATATTTACAGGAATCTATCAGATTCTTCATTCTGCGTCGGGAGTTCTTTGCTTGCGGTCGGGTCGGCGGGCATCATTTTTTTAAAAATTGTTTTTTATTTATTTATTATTTTTATTATTTTATTTCGTTATTTTGAGTCGTTGTTTTCGTGGACAACACATTTTTGGGGGTTGGGTTACTCCTTAAAATTCCTACCAGACCAGAAGGGCCTGGTATAACTTTGGGGGAAACTCCACACACTTTTTTTTATTTTTAACTTGGGGTCCCTCCTAAAATTCCTATCAGAACTAAAGGGCCTGGTATGACTTTTTTGGGGGGAACCCCACGCATTCTTTTTCTTTTTTTATAAATAGGGGTCCCTCCTAAAATTCCTACCAAAACCTTTGGTATTGTTTGGGAGGGGGACCCCACGTTGTTGTTTTTTTCTTTTCTTTAAAACTTTTTTTCTTATTTTCTTACTGTTTTTAAATTTGTATTTTTTTTACATGTATTTGAATAGTTTTTAAACATTTTTTTTCTCATTTGTTTACATTCTTTTAATTCTGCTCACTACCTTGAGTGTGAGTGAATCCAACATCTGGATCGGCTAAGTTGAACAGCTTCTGCAGTTCGGCTCAGCTGAACATGCAGAGCATGTTCAGCTGAACGAAGGCAGCCGATATAGGCTGATATTAGCCGATGTACGGCTGAAATCAGCCATACAGGGCTGAAGTGAATAGCTGGACGGCATTCGACTCAGTTCACTTTGGCTGGGTAATTCACTCGGGTGCCTTCGGCAGCTTTGTGAATAACCCTCACTGTTTCTAATTGAACCTTGAATCGAGCCAGAGGGAGGGGGATATAGACATATTAGTCACTACTCTGACCCATTCACTCGTGTGTTTACATTTAAACTTGAGCTATTGGACTCTATAAACAATAGATGTTTTGAATGGGAGTTAAAGAAAAACTGGGAAATTTTTGTTTTGAATTTAAATAAAACACATACACAATCACTATACATTTACTTTAACCTCCCTGGCGGTATTCCCGAGTCTGGCTCGGGGTTAATTTTCCATACCAGGAGCAGTAACCCCGAGCCAGACTCGGGAGGTTAATAAATAGGACCCACTGGGGTTAATTTACTAGTAACTCAACCCCACTATCTCTTGAAAATTCTGCCCTTTTCTACAGTAGTTGAGTTCCTTGGTGTAAAATGTGCTACTAGATTTAAGTAAAAAGATACTAAAGAAAATTAAGGCAGCTAAACAATACAGATATAATAACTCACCACTAAATATAATGTGAAAATGGTCCTTAAGGTGGAAGCAACCTTTTATAGTAATGCAATTAGGAAGGTTATGGAAAAAAGTCAAGAGCTACATTAGTCTGCACTGTTTAATAATGTGCAGTATCATTCTGTAAAATGAATGCACACACCATTTTGTAGAGTGAAGAAGCATTGTATTTGAAAAGCAATTTCCCGTAATGTGTAGTTTCAATCCAAAAGCATTGCTGAAGAGAAAAAAAGATGGGGCATGCTGCGTAATACAGTATGTGAAACACTGTTCACAGGATGAATCCAGATAGTTAATAACCTGCAGTAGTTAAAACATACATTAGAACAGATGGAAAACAGATCCTAGAAAGTAAAGTGATATCCAGGAAAGCTTATCTTAGGTTGTTATTAAAGGTGACCTTGGCTATTTAAAATGGGTTAAATGTTGTTACTGCTGTACAGGTGTTATAGATTTTAGCTTTTTGTGAAGCAAGATTCACATAACCACACTAATAGAAGCCTGTGTCATAAAATGTTGTTTTGCCATCTGTTCTTTTCTGAATTTCTGCATTTCATCCAGTTAAATACAGAACTTATGAAACATATTTTTTTTCTTTTAGTGATTGTTAATGAATGGGGTGGTACTTTAACATGAATCTGGCAAGGCTTAATAAGTATCTTGCATTATGATACGTTAAGTTAAAAGTAAGCATCAACTACCTGAATTAATCCTGAAGTGAATTTTTGTCCTTGTTGAGCTGCTGAATCATACATATGGTCTTTATTTGTACCCAAGCCTCACCTCCATCCTGATCTGAATCCTCCATCCAAGCCTCAATTCAATCCTTATCTGAATTCTCTACTCTTTCATCAGCTCTTTAGCCCAGGCCAAATTCAGCATGTGTTTATTAACTTGACAATAACGATGTTGAATTTGCATACCTAAACCATTTTTTTGGATTTCTTAAGGGCCTATACGGCTTTAAGTTGGTACACTGTTTAAATAAAAACCCTGTTCTGTGTCTTTTTTTATTTTACTTTAGGTTTTTAATGCATAAAATGTGATACAAAGTTTCTATTTTTTGTTTTAAGTTTATTTATTTTTTGTTTTTAATACTATAATCTGATAATAGCATTAAACTATGCCAAGACTGATAGTGATCAAATGATTGGGAACTTTCCTGAATGGTTCCCAATCATTAGTGAAGAACCAAGCTGTAAATGACAGCTGGTATTTAGAGCTATCAGCTGCACTAAGTGCCAGCTGGTGGCTTTAACCCCTTCGTGACGGGAGACGTACAGTGTACGTCTTGTCACTTTGTGCCTATATGACTGGCCACGTACACTGTACGTGACGAGTTATATCAGGCTTTGTAATGCCGGTATTTGCTGATTCTCAGCATTTAACAGTCATTCATTAATGTCTCAGTATTGAGGCATTAATTAATGAAATAATTAAGCTTTTTGTAAAAGCTTCTTCCTTTCATTAATGAAAGAATGAAGCCGTTACATGCAAATAGAGGACCGCAATTTGCGATCCCGTATTTGACAGCTCAAAATAGCAGAGAGGCAGCAGTGACTCACCTCACCTCTCTGCTATTTGTTTTGACAGCTCGAGAGCCCGATGTTTAGATACATTTCACTGAAAGGATACAATGTATATCTTTTGAGTGAAATGTATCATTTCTGATCGTCTAGGCACGATCAAAGAGCTTTTAGTGAGATCTGAATCTGACTAAAGTCAGGATCAGTCTCTAAGGTTATTATTAGCTGTTCCTAAGTTTGGATCAGCCTAATAGCCAAAAATAAAATAAAAAAGTTAATTTATCAAGCTGTCATAGTGATTGCTTGATATAAACTGACAAGAAAAAAAAAAGTTTTTTTATTTTATTTTTATTTTTTTTACAAAGTGTAAAAAAATTAAAATAAAGTGTAAAACAAAATTAGGAAAATATAAATTATATATAAATATATTTTTTATACTATAATTAATATAAAAAAATTCTAAAAAAAAATAATAATCAAAACTTGTGAAAAAAGTGTTTTCTTCTAGTTTTTTTCCTAATTTTTTTATTTTATTCAAACTAAGTGAGGGGTTAGGTACACATATGTGATATAATTATATAGCCCTATCTGTCCTCTAAAAAACAATATATAATATGTGTGGGTACATTTAGTAAGAAAGTATATTACTGCTGTGGAAGAATCACACAGCAAAAATGTAAAAAATGTGTCAGTCATTTATGAACAGAACCTGAAAACTAGCTCAGTCATGAAGGGGTTAAAGGAGGGAATCATTTATACATGTATTTTTACACTAGGGCACACTAATGTTTTTGCTGATTGCAATTTAGATTTAAAGCCTTTATCTTATATGTACTTTTTATTAAAAATAATGCTAAAGCTGTCCAAATGGCATTTTCCCAGCCTATGGATGGAAAGAAGGTTTTATAAACTGGCCCCATAGTGTTCATCAAGTCTTGGTCACATTTGCAACCATGGAAAAGTGTGTTTTCCATGCAACAGTTACTTTGCAGTCCTATTCAAGTACTTATTATTCAGCATACTAAGAATATTTCCTGTTGGCTATCCACAGCATAACTCTGCTCTCCATAGCCTGTGGGTGACATAGTGGTTAGCACTTAAGCCTTGCAGCACTCAGGGTCCCCAGTTTAAATCCCGGTCAGGACACTATCTGCAAGGAGTCTGCATGTATTCCCTGTGCTTGCGTGGGTTTCCTCTGAGTACTCTGGCTTCCTCCCACACTCCAAAGACATGCTGGTAGGTTAATTGGCTCCTCTCTAAATTTTCCCTGTATGTATGAATGTGAGATAGGGACCTTAGATTGTAATACAAAACACAGAAAGTCCCCAGCTCACCTGCCAGCTAGCCTGCAACCAAACAAATTGCCCTGGCAACAGTATGCGTTAAAATCAGAGGTTTTAGTTGCACAAACCTTTGGCCAAAAATATGTAGAAGCCACACCGCCACGCCAAGGCACCTCTGCAAGGTGTGGTCCTAACTCTATGTATATGAGTCTCCAAGTGTAAGCATATTAATGCAGTCAATAAATTGCATGCAGGCGTACCAGGAGGTAGCCAACTCCTCCTAATAAGGTGCAGCGACGCACTGGAGGCCCAGCAACCAAAAATGCACGCTGGGACCCCAGTGCGTCCTCTCAACCAAAAATAGTCAAACTAGAAAAAACATGGTACCTGCATGAATCTATAACTAGCCTTTACGGCAGGGTGCACATTGGGAAGGCTTACAACAATACAAAACACAGAAAGTCCCCAGCTCACCTGCCAGCTAGCCTGCAACCAAACAAATTGCCCTGTCAACAGTATGCGTTAAAATCAGAGGTTTTAGTTGCACAAACTTTTGGCCAAAAATATGTAGAAGCCACACTGCCGTGCCAAGGCACCTCTGCAAGGTGTGGTCCTAACTCTAAGGGGGTGATTTACTAACCTAAACAAACGCACGCACCAGGTGCGTGTGATTTTTACACAGCAAAGCGTATTTATCAACCAAAAAGTCTCTATAAGCATGCTTCCACTAATGCCATATATGGAAAAATCATGCACATGATGCATATATAATGCTGCTTCACAGTTTAGACAAAAATGGTTAGCTCATTCATTTACATTCCTGCATTCATCAACGCAAGCAACACAATGTAGAGCTAATTTACACAACATCACCTTGCAATTCAGGGCAGGGCTTTGCACAACACACCTGCTGGGTGTGTACACACTACAAAGGTGTTTAGATTCCACCCATAGATCATGCTGGGAGGGAACACACTACAGAGGTGTATACATGTTCGTGGTGTGTTTATAAGGTTAGTAAATCAACCCCTATGTATATGAGTCTCCAAGTGTGAGCATATTAATGCAGTCGATAAATTGCATGCATGTGTACCAGGAGGTAGCCAACTCCTCCTAATAAGGTGCAGGGACGCACTGGAGGCCCAGCAACCAAAAATGCACGCTGGGACCCCAGTGCGTCCTCTCAACCAGAAATAGTCAAACTAGAAAAAACATGGTACCTGCATGAATCTATAACTAGCCTTTACGGCAGATTGTAGATTGTAAGCTCGTTGAGGGCAGGGACTGATGTGAATGGGCTCTATCAAAATCACTGTGTAAATTGTCGGCACTATACCGTGCCATGAGTCAAAAAGATGGGACTAATTAGAAAGCCAACATCTTTAACAATGTTCTCACTGTTTTTATGTTCTACCTATACAGCCACTTTAAAGTTGAACTTTTTTTCTGTACACAGGAGCTGGAGGGTGGTCTCCACATATTTCTAATAAATACCAGTGGCTCCAGATTGATCTAGGAGAAAGAAAAGAAATTACTGCAATTGCAACTCAAGGCAAATATGGAAGCTCAGACTGGGTAACAAGCTATCTGTTAATGTACAGCGACACAGGAAGAAACTGGAAGCAGTATCATCAAGAGGAAGGCATTTTGGTATGTTTCTTTAACAATAAAAATAATATAAATTGCAACATTCATATTTTTTACATAATATAATATTTTCACATAATATATTATTACATTCATATTTCAAAAGTTCATAGTGCTATAAACCGCAAATACAATTTCTTGAATTACTAGTTTAAATGCTTCTCTGAGAAATAGCAGAGTAAACTAATACATGGAACGATATGTACTTATATTTTAAAGTGCTTTTTCTTGAAGAGCAAAATAAAATAAAAGTTAAAATGAATGTATCCTTCACTTAGATAAAGACCATAAAATATATAACTCTAGGAAAGGATTTATATGAATCTTTGTCATGGTTTTAAACATATGTATTTCAGCGTGCAGTTTTATATTTTGCAAATTTAGGCTACAATCTAAGTATAAACGTACTGAATAGGATTTCTAGGCCAAACATAAATATCCTTGGGTCCTATAGTAAAATTTTGATGGCCCCAAATCCCCAACCCCCGGGGGTTGATTTATTGTAGGCAAATAGGCTGTTCACTTTGCAAGGGAATTTGCACTTAGCAGGAGAAGTTGGCCCTTGGTATAGTGAATGAGTGGAAACTCTGCTGACTTCCCTCACCCACCCAAAAATGCTGTTTTTTTATTTGCCTTGCACATGATTATGTATTCTTTACAAAGTAAAGTGTCACCACAATTACTAAGCTATGGGATTCTTCCCCTGCAAGGTGCAAATTCCCTTGCACCGTGAACAGTCTATTTCCTTTAGTAAATTAACCCCATTATGTTTAAATGACTGGCAGGGAGCATGAGAACCTTCAGCATAGTCAATACACTACTAGGGACAAGTGCTATAGATACAAGTTGTTAGGGAAGAAGGGGCAACAGTGCAGGGAATTACATTTCAGCATTAACTTACTTTCCTACTAACCACATTTTAAAACTGTGGCATTTTTGCAGAACTACAGACTTCAGCAGTATTATCAGTTTTTAGCTGAGGAGACACTGTGGGTTTTTTTTTTTACAGCCTCAGGAAGACTGATTTAAGCACACTGGGCTGGCTGGAATAATTGAGAACAATAAATATAAACTTCTTAGACAGCTTAAAAAAATTCCTTACTGCATGGCCTAGGAAAAGGGAACCAGTGACTAACAATGTCAATCCTGAAGAGTCCTCCTATGAATGTTTTTAAAGTCAACTCTTCTTGTCTGGAAACGTCATAGGGGGTGCAGGGTCTACAGCAACCTCTCTAACCCTGAAAAATACAGTACTGGATCTGTGTCATCTTCGGAATGTACTCAGCTATTCTATGTTCAAATGCCTTAAGCGCCTTCCTAATGGGGCCCCTTTCACCTCCTGGCCTCGAAGCAGCTGCATGGGCCACTATGGCTATAGTTATCCCACTGCTTGGGACCCCTCTGGTAATAACACAAAAGTATCTCAGGTTTCCAAAGGTATCTTGTAAAATACATTAGAAAATCATCTTTATAAAAAAAATCAAGTAAAATAGAAAGTGATCCCATGTTCAAGGCCCATTGAGCATAATTGTATATGTTTGGGTATGCCATATTATCATAAGAACAATAGAAGAGTTGAGTTGTGATAGAGGCAACTAGAAAATAAATAAACATCAGAAAAGTTTGATCAGATGTGGATCAGCAGAACTTTCTATAAATCAGCAAATGTCTCTGTTTGGAATTTCTGAACTGGAAGTCCCATTGAAATCAATAGTAATCCGAACCAGGCTTAAAAATAGGTATTACAGAGCAGCAAAATACAGAACTGTACCTAATAGTTTTAAAAGTTCCTGGAAGCCCTGTTGGATGTGATAAGGGGGCCAAAAGTGGCATTGAAAGTGAAGCTGGGGAAGGGGGGCTGGGAACATTAGAAGCAAATAAAGGGCAACAACAGACTTTGAAGCAACCTTTGTTGCTTTTGTCACA